>NW_028263385.1:14310548-14474548 GCF_051168715.1 Poecilia mexicana
TTAGCAGTCTTGTCATTCCTTTTTTTTTGTATAGTTTAATGGCAATTAATGTAGGTTATAGCTCCACAAATCGAAGCTTCTCATAAGTAATTAGCTCCATTTGATTGTGTATCTGTTAATTTATCCCATTTTCTACTAACAGCAGTCGATCACGCAGCAGAGGTCCTGCTAGTCTGTTTGTTCGATCTGTTTAAATGTTGGTTTAAACTTGTGTTGTTTAAAAAGGCTTTTCAGAGGGGATGGTGTATAAATAAGGGGGGAAATAAAGGTTGAAAAAAAGTGTGAATGTTTTATTTGAACATCCCCCACCCCCTTTCTTAGAGACAGGGAGTCTCTAAGAATCCTCCCCCCCCCCCCGCGACACACGTCGTTCAACCAGGCAGCTATTTGTAATCCATAGGGGGGCCCAGGAGAAAAGTTTGGAAACCACTGCAGTAGGAATTACAATGGGGCATGTTGAAGTTGTGGGAAAATTACCTGTCCAATAGAGGGATGTGCTTCATTTTTATCATTTTTCTTTAAACATAATGCCTGTCATCTATGTAGAATGCAAGAAATTAAATGAGAGGTTCAGAAGGCATCAATGACACAATACTGACAGTAGTGAGGGCTCACCTGCATACTTATTTGGATTTGCTTAAAAAACAACATATGACAAAAAAAAAAAAAAAAAAAGACCTGGTACAATGTTGAAAACACCATCGCCATGGCAACAAGTAAACTTTTTACAGCTTCTTCTTGTTTTTCTTTACTTTTTATTTGCTTAATTCAACAATCCATTCACATAATGATGGTGACATTGATAATTTACCAAAAGAATGTATATGGATGACTACACTTTTGCACTTCAGGCTCATCAAGCCACAGTTCTCATAATTTGTGACATTAATAAAGAAGGCAGTCACGGGATGACACCTATATCACATCTACAAACAAAAACATGCTGATGTTCCTCTGGAACAGCTCATCTGAGTTTGTGTGCCCAAATGACTCGATTTCCCACAAAGCACCAGGAAGTCATGATGACGTATTCAGTCTGCGACCAGAACGTTTTCATACTGAAGCACTTCACACAGGAGCACAGCAGCGATTAAACATTCAGCTTGTTCGCTTAAAGCAGATTATTTTGGTTCATCGCATCTTTTTGGTCACTAATTCGGGCCTATTTTGAGCCTAGAAGGTAAGTTATTATTATTATTATTAAATAAACTCCGGGTGACGTTCTACAACGTTCACTGAAGCTAGCTGGCTAACAGAGTTACAGCCAGAATAGACACTCATGCATTTCTGCAAACATCAAGGCTTGTCTCAGTGTTTATGGTATTTTTGTGTTTCTATTGTGGTTCAAAGGGCTGGAAACGAAACTATGGCATTATTATTATCTAACATCGGTTAGGGGGAAATATCGGAATGGTATTTCTGCTCAAACTGACTCGTTGTGTTATTACCAACTGGTTTAATATGTATTTATTCATTCTTTCTTTTTAAACTTTTACCAACGTTTTAATGTTTTTATGTGAGCTTGTGCAACGTAATTTCGTCCTGCATTGTTGTGTTGAATGAAGGGAATCTTTAATCTGTCTAAACTTTTGATGAGTTTAAAATTGACACTTGGTATAGCTATTAATGGTGTAGATAATCCCTGAATAAAGTAATTTAGGATTGGGCAAAAATATTTTCTCAGATCGCTTTCTCATTATTTTCTTAATGGTAAAACCATTTCATCTCTTTAAATACATTCCTTAAAGAAACATTTTTTGTCATTTTAACATAATTACGATTTTAGCACACCCACCTCTGCATGCAGGTTCTCACAGTTTTTATGCTCAAAGCACATTTACATTTAATTGTTGAACTTGGTCTACTAAATGTGTAAGATTAGTATTTTAAAATCACATTGAAAAAATATTTTTAATTTTGTCTTTATGCTGTATATGTCGCTATTTTGATAAGATCCACTTTTAATCTTTTTAAGCATCAATCGGATTTTATTTATGGGGGATTTTAATGCAGTTGAATATAAGAACTAAGTGCTTTACACAAGTCAAAAACAAACAATCACTAAAAATGCAAAACTAAGTTTAAAAATTTAAATTAAAAAATGTAAAAATATATAAAGCACTACACAAGTTGCTTTAAGAGAAATAATGATTAAAAACTAAATTACACTTTATTGATGACAACCTTTTAAAATTGTGATTTTAAAACAACATTTAAGTGTTTTGGGTCCAATTAAAAATGGAACCAAACAAAAAAAATTTAAATAAGAACAAATTATTGAAGTTCAAGTAGATGCCAAGTTAACAATATGTGTTTTTATTCATTTTTGGTGATACTTTGAATAACACCTCAACTTCACTGAACAAATTTTTTTCCATGAGGGAAGAGGTGAAGTATCTTTATATATTCCCTTTTAAAGCAAACTGTTATACAAACTGAAATCTGTTTTCTTTCATCTCTTTGTGATTCATGCTTCTCACTGAAATGCGTCCCTTATTTCACCAACGCCTGTTGCTTCATAACGATTTCCCTTCAGATGTCTCTGGCTGACGAGCTCCTGGCTGATCTGGAGGAAGCCGGAGATGAGGGAGAGGATGGACTGTATCCAGAAGGAGAGGAGGGGGACAGTGATGGAGAGAGGAGTCAGGGAAGGATGGAGGGAGGGCTGGAAGATATTCCAGAGGAGATGGAGGTGGATTACAGTAAAGCTGAGAGCGTGGCGTCCATCGCTAAGCTCCGCAATAGCAAACAGGTATTTTTTCCGGCTGTACATAAGGTAATATTTGGTGTAAACAAACCTGGTTGGGTTTATAATCAAGTTTTGTCTTTTAAAAGTTTTCAGACATTATGGAGAAAATCTCAGAATATATCGGAAAGCAGCGCAAAAACTCAGACGGTGAGTAACGTATTCAAAACTGTTAAAATCTTACATTGTGTAATATTGTTAATGGTTATAAATAAGATCTTTTTGTGGTTCTTTTTAGTTTCAGGTCCAGTTGAGGCCGATCCAGAGTACAGGCTGATTGTAGCAGCCAATAATCTCACAGTGGAGGTCGACAACGAGCTCAGTGAGTTTCTGCAAAACGAGAAATATTGTTTAAAAGTGTGAAGAAATGTGTGTCCCTCTTAATCATCAGTTTTGTCTCGTGTATTTTTTTTTTTTTAGACATAATTCATAAATTCACTAGAGACAAATATTCCAAGAGGTTTCCAGAGCTCGAGTCTTTGGTGCCAGATTCTCTGGATTACATCCGCACAGTCAAGGTATGCCGGGATTAAAACAAACAAACAAACAAACAAAAAAAACACACATTTTCAACTTGTACATTGACAGGGCTTCATTTGGAAACACATACATTTAAATGGGACAAAACCTTTTCCTGTTTTATGTCAGTTAGGATGACAAAAATGGTTTCTATTTGCTGAACGTCCTTTTTCTGTAATTCTCCACACCTCTTTTTTCAAGTTGGTGAGTTTAAATATACTAAAAACTGTTCCTTTAAACAATTTGGGAGCGATAAGATGTCAAGACTTTAAAAGATTCCGACAGGTTAATCGACAAGATTTGAGTTAATCGGAGACTCATCTATTGATTACCTTAAAGACGCTGTGTCTTTGCACGAAGCGACAAAGACCTTAAGTTTTGGACACGTGACCTGATGAAACCAAACTTAAAAATATTTGACTTCAATAACCATTATTGCATTTGTTTCTGAGAACAAATATCCTAGCTGTGCAGTACGGTGGCAGGAGGCTTCAGAAAATGAGACACATTATGTGGAAATATTGAAGCAACATGTAAAGGAGGGCAGGTCTTCACCCAAAACGGCTACAACGGGAGCCGAGGACAGTAAAGTCGGTGTTTAGGAGCGGCTGCCACAAAGCTTTGATCTCAATACCAAAGAAAATTTGCGGTCGGAGCTGAAGAGCTGCAGCACGGCCTTCAAACCCGACCCAGTTAAACCGGTTCTGACGGGAGGAACGGGCCAGAATCCCAAAACATTTCACTCGAGTCGTACAGTTTAAAAGCAACATTACCAAATACAGAATAACTGTGTGTAAACTTCTGAAGTTAAAGGAGTAGAAAAATTAAAGTGACCTCTCATGAAGGTGGCCTTGATGATCCTGTCTGACCTAAAACAGGAAAACTTTTTGCCAGATTTAAAGTCAGAAAGAGACAAAAAGGTTGCAGTTTTTTTTCCCTACATGGTGCATTTTCACTGCATTTCGTCTCTCCTGTCGTCTCTTTGAAGGAGCTGGGAAACAATCTGGAGAAATGTAAGAACAATGAGACGCTGCAGCAAATCCTGACTAATGCCACCATCATGGTGGTCAGCGTCACAGCTTCGACCACACAGGGGTGAGCCTCTCATCTTTAACCATCTAAAGCTACAGCTGCAGCTTCACAGCCTCAATATTTCCCCATTTAAAACGATGCTGTAAAAGAGCTCGGTTGATCTCTGTGTGCTTGCAGATCGCAGCTGAGCGAGGATGAACTGAAGCAGCTCGAAGAGGCGTGCGACATGGCGCTGGAGCTGAACCAGTCCAAACACAGGATATACGAGTACGTGGAGTCCAGAATGTCCTTCATAGCCCCGAACCTGTCCATCATCGTGGGAGCGTCGACTGCTGCCAAGATCATGGGTGAGAGGGGAAAAAACCGCCAAACGGAACCAGAGCGAACGTTTCACAAACTCCCCCTATATTTGTTGCTGATGTCTTTGTTTTCCTCGTCCCGGCTGCAGGAATCGCTGGCGGCCTCACTAACCTGTCGAAGATGCCGGCCTGTAACCTGATGCTGCTGGGGGCTCAGAGGAAAACGCTGTCCGGCTTCAGCAGCACGTCTCTGCTGCCGCACACAGGATACATCTACCACTGTGACGTCGTGCAGTCGCTGCCGCCTGTAAGCCGGTCACGTCGATCCCATCCCCTCTGAACTGAAGCTTTGTTCAATCTGTGTATCACTTCTTCTTTCTGTTTTTAATTTGCAACAAAAAATGAAAAAGTTATTTGTTTTCAGATCCAAACCCCTCCCCGAGTACTTTCTACTTTTCTTTCTTCATAATTTTAATTTTAGTCTTAGATCAAAAATACAAAATTGTTTTATAACAGAGTCCAAATTTTAAAAAAAGTGTTAATTTTCACTTCAAAACACACAATACATTGATGTTTTTAGTAGTTTTGATTTTATCCTCACATCAAAAATCAAACCTTCTATGAAACACCCGAACCGTAATCTCCCCCGTTAGTTGGTCTCTGAAACTAACGACAACAAACACACATAATATACTTGAAAATAAACACGAACTAAGGTAAAAACATCGTTTGTTAGAATGGATGAAAATGTTTAGATATTTGAGTAGCACATTTTTACATTTTATAATGAAATTGTCAGAGAATAAAACCAACTAGCTTAAGTCAATGTTAGTCACAAAGTTTAAAGAAAGAAAAACTCACCTTCGTATCCGTGAACGTATAACGAGGCGTTACTTCCAGTTTGACTTTTACATGCCATTGCTCAAATTTATCTGACCCAGAAATTGTTCTGCTGGTAAAAATGAAAGAGTGCAGGTCACCCAGTGCCATCACTGCAAATCCCACCGTTTATCAAGAACAATTCCTGCATTACATACAAAAAATATCAAAATCTAATTTGGCCTATTTTGTATTTTTGATCCAAGACTAAAATTGAAGATGTTTTTGTTCCCATATGATTCAAAAGCAGATGAAAACTAATGTTTTTCTTTTAATCTAGTTTGTCAATTGAAAATGATCCACCGGTCCGATCAGTTAAACTTTCTGTTCTCCTTCCACTCAGGACCTGAGGAGGAAGGCGGCCCGTCTGGTGGCAGCGAAATGCACCCTGGCTTCACGAGTGGACAGTTTTCACGAGAGCTCAGATGGAAAGGTCCTAGAAACACGCACAGTTGATGAATTTTTTGTTTTACAGTCACCATAAGAACGACTTAGATTGTGTTTATTTTAAATGTTTTTTGTGTTTTTTTCCCCCTTCTTCTTCTGCAGGTTGGCTATGATCTGAAAGAAGAGATCGAGAGGAAGTTTGATAAATGGCAGGAGCCGCCGCCGGTGAAGCAGGTCAAACCTCTGCCGGCGCCGCTGGACGGACAGAGGAAGAAGAGAGGAGGGAGAAGGTAGAGAATCTGTCAGGAAGGCCTGATTTTCAACCAATTTATCGGTTTTAGACATAAAAAGTCACGAAGCCCTAAAGTGAGCAACAGCTAGAATCATAATCCTGTGTTCCTCAAATCAGATTTTTAAAGTAAATTCAAGCGACTCCAATGAAAGAAGCTTCCTGAACGTTGGAAAACGAAGACTAGCATCTTGCATAACTCACACTTATAAGTTTTAAATGCCAGCAGCTATAAATAAGGCTCCCATTTCCAAGCTCACTGCTCTCTTCTCTTTCCCTGCAGGTATCGAAAGATGAAGGAGCGTCTCGGTCTGACGGAGATCAGGAAACATGCCAACAGAATGACCTTTGCAGAGGTGTGTGTGTGATTTTTCTTTTTCTTCTCGGCTCTGTTTTTAGATTTGTTGCGTTTGTTTCGTAATCTCGCAGCAACGTCTTCCCATCAGCTTACATTCTGTCAAAAACATTTCTCTTAGAGAATGTGGAAACAGTTTGTATAAAAGTAAAACTCCTTGCTGAGTGTCTCAATGTGCCAAAACATTAAAAGGTGGAAAGGGAAGGTGGAAAAAAAGGAAGAAATCTGCATCGTTTTAAACTATTTTACCTCACGTTGGTACATTTCTGCTAAAGTCAGAAGAGTTCAACATGCAGTCAGATAATATAAAAGTCACACTTTGTAATCTCTATTTGACATGAAGCACTAAATCACTCTAAATAAAATTACTTCCTTAGTTTAACAATAAAGCTTTGGTAAAAATTAAAACAATCATTGTCAAGCCTGTTGTGGTGGTGTTGTTTTTTCTATATTTGTAAAACTAAACAAATTGTACTCAAGTAAAAGTAGAAATTATTCAACAATAAAAAAAGCATTTGATGTTTTGATCACTTACTCTGTACTTGAGTAGCCCTTTTTTTTTTTTTTTTTTTTAAACCAATCATTTATATTTAAATATTACGTCATCAGGCAGTCCAAAATATAAAGTTGTGTTAAAATGTTCTTATTTTAAGGACCAAAATGAAAATAATTAATACAAATAACCTAATTTCAAAGTCAGGGAAAAGAGAACTTTTTTAAAATCAGTTTCTTTAGAGATAAAACTTCTGAAGCTTTAAGAGAAACATGACAGAGATGTGGTTTATTTGTTAAAACAAGCTTTGTACTTTGTTCAGTGAAGTTGCTCACAGTGGGTTGATCATCCAGACAATTTACTCAAGTAAAAAGCACAGCGTCGTAAAAATACTCTTAAAAGTAAATTTTTTTCCAAAATGTTACCCAAGTAAATCTAACTGGCTTCTACCCAACTCTGTTGCCTTTTAATTAACTCGTGTGAAAAGTTTCAAATGGTGAAAACTAGTTGCAGTTTTGTGGGTTAAATGCATTATTCAAATAGACATACATGTTTGTTTTTAGTTGAGATAAAATGTTTGTTGTTTTTTTATCTTTGCTCATTATTTATTATTTTGTCACTTTATGTGGTTTAATCAGTGAAGCTTTAAGCTCATCTCTGACTTTGTGTGGCAGATTGAAGATGATGCGTATCAGGAGGATCTGGGCTTCAGTCTGGGTCAACTGGGAAAAAGCGGCAGCGGCAGAGTCAGACAGGCTCAGGTCAACGAGGCCACCAAGGCGAGGATCTCCAAATCCCTGCAGGTAAACGCTCGCTGCTCCTTTTTTCTCCCAGCTCTGCTTGGTTTATGTTGTCCCTTATATCTCTGCGCGTGTAGAGGAATATAATTATATTAATAGTTAAAAGTCATGTTGTTGGTTGATTCACATTAAGATATGTTTTGACTGAAAAGAAATGTACTGGGTCAGTCTGACCTTGAAGTCAGAAAGGAATTGAGATTGGAGAGATGTGGAATAAGCAATCACCAAAGAGGGAAAGGTTAAGTTCTTGTGCAAGAAACTTCTGGCAAACGTCCTTTCCTGCTTGCGTGCGAGAACGTTGTCCAGGACTAGGAAAGAATCTTTATTTGGACAGATAAGGAACCAACAACTTGACTAATAGTTCTTCTGATGGAGCAGATTTAATTTCCAGGAGGTCAACCCCTAATTCTTGGAACTTCCAACACACATCCAGTGTAAGACGGAGCCAGAATTGCTACGCAAGCGAGGTTCGGTAACGCCATTGGTCAAAAGCTTTCCAATACACAACAGTAGGGCTGGAATGGTATAAAACCTGGATGTCAGAAGTAAAGGACAAGACATTTTGGATTCTGAGACGATGAAAATGTGATGTGTGAATCCGCAGATGTGCATTAAATGTCTTCCTGTTTGTCTGTGAGCCGGAGAGAATGGAGTTTGTGTATTGTTTCTTTATTTATATATTTCATGAGTTAGACACCTTTTAATTCCTCAATACGCGCCGTTTTATCGCCAACAGAGGACGCTGCAGAAGCAGAGCATGACGTATGGAGGAAAGTCCACAGTCAGAGATCGCTCGTCCGGAACCAGCTCCAGTGTAGCCTTTACTCCCCTTCAGGTGAGAAGTGTGACGTTTGGTGAGTGGCGCGCTTTATCGTTTTTATTCTCCTTTTTCGGCTCATTCTGCTTTCCCCTGCAGGGCCTGGAGATCGTAAACCCTCAGGCTGCAGAGAAGAAGGTGGCTGAAGCCAACCAGAAATATTTCTCCAACATGGCAGAGTTCCTCAAAGTGAAAAAGGAGTCAAAGATGTAGCCTGGTGCATTTGTCATTTTCTCCAATGTGCTCCACCTTGTTTATTTTTATTTTTTACCATTGTAATAAAATGTTTAAAGTCTTGAGTTTGGTTTAAAATAATGTGAACTGTAATGATTTGAATTTTCTATTTTTTAAAATGATCTTCATTAAAGAGTTTAACCCTAGTTTATTTTGAAATGGTTGTAAATAGATCACGGTTAAACAGATTGTGATTGATTATTGAAATAATTGTCAACTAATTTAGTAATCGATTAACTGGAGCACACAAACTCTAAAATATGCTATTTGCTAAAAGAGCCATATATTCAAAGCGGTAATTAAGCCAAAACTGTACAAAATATATATACATTTTGCTTTTAAGATGAAATGTTAAAAACTTTTTAAATATTTGCTACCAAAAACTCAAGTGGGAGGTTTTAGTTGAGATTCTGTGAGAAAAAAAATCTATTAATCACCTTTTTCCTCTTCAATTGTTAACTGGTTAATTGAAAGAAAAACTCAACACTACATTCATAAATCAAGCAGTTTCACATGTTGATGCTAGAAGTAATTTTTTAGTTGCTACAAACGATCAGGCGTTCTCTAATGGAATGTTACTTATTGCATTTTATTTTAATTGCAAAAAAAGAATTTAATTGGTTATTTGCATTTCTTTTTACGTCTAATATTGCATAAAAAGGATTACATTTAACCTGCCAAATGTGCCATCTTTTTTCATCCAATGAGTCATTAAATAACCCAAGTTTTACTTACTGTAATATTTTGCTGAATAGAGTAATATTTCTCTAGCAACATTACTACGGACTGTTCTGAGTCCCTTGTAAGCTGTCGGCGTCTGTACACAACTGTCACGGCAGCTGCCATGACAGTTGTTAGCGGTTGCCATGCCAACAATAAACAAGCAAGAAGCCCTCCAACCAGCTCTCGCCTTGTTCTTTTACGGGAGTGCCATCTTTTACGCAAAATATACAAAATAAATAAATTACACTTCCTGCCGAACTAGCTAAATTAGCTTAGCAAATGTAGCTTTTATCTCCAAGCTAAGACGGACATGTAGCCTACGTGTATGTTGCTACATGTACTTACCCTCCCATTCACCAGAACCTTGTTAATTCACGTGAAGGGTTCGTACGTCCTTTACAATCCGTTTAAACATTGATTGTATGAATCAATAGATTTCAGATCGTAAAGCCGCTCTTCTTGTTCACTAGGTAGTTAATCATATTGTACTATAAAATCGGAGGCAGCTTCTCCATATTTTTTTTCTTCGATTCATTCGGATCGATCCCGAGCGATTGGTCAAGAGTGTCCACATATTTTCTCTTAGTTGGTCTGGGAGCCATGGGGTCCGATATGCATTGCGCATGCGCTTGCCTACTAAGATGGCGCGGTTCACTCCCTGTTTAAACTTGTGGGAACTACATAAAATTTCAAGTACTTTCTGTAAATTTTGAATCCAATCCATGATTGGTGCTTCTCTATTCCATGCAGGAATGACGGGACTTTACACCACAGAATGTGTTATTTCTTAAAAGTGTTTATTGAACTTTTACAATCGTTTATAACCCCAGTTTTGACATCTCCCATGCAGAATTGTAACGAGAAATTGCTTTAAAATTCACATTTTAGGCAGCTTCTATATTGACCTTTCCCTTTCAAAAAACCTTAAAAGTCCCCCAAAAATATAATCTATAAAAGGCAGACCTCAGAACTTTGCATTTCCCCTTCTTCCACCTGCCTCTCAAAAGAACAAAATCATACACAATGTTAAGTTCAGTACAGATGTGGAGCTCTCATGATTGTTTGAATGGAAAAGTTGGATGCAGAGTAACACATGAAGACAAGGCGGCAGCTTGAGATCAACCCACTAGTTAAAAATACCACCAATATTTTAGCATTTCTATATTTAAACTCTACATGTAAACAGTTGTATCAGTGTACATTCACTGTATACGGTTTTAACTTAAATATCAGGTGGTAAATTAAACAAAGTGGGTTTGAGGATTTAAGTAACGGGAAAATTTGATCTATTTTGTTCGATAAAGATGTGACGGGTGGATCTCAATAACTTAGACTAGAATTCAAAGGGTTATAAAAGTAAAACTCATCTGGTGGTAATTTTCATGATTGTGGTTTATAACAAATGGAAACCCAAGGTTTAGTTTCTCAGAAAATTAGGATATTACATGAGACCAATAGAGGTTTTTAATACAGAAATATAACCAGCACAATCATAGGATAAGCCACAAAAGGTAACTATTTAATAATAGTGCTGTACCCAAACATATTGCAAAGTTGAGTGGAAGAAAAAAAGTTTGCTACACTTAAGGACTTAAAGATGGTTACCTGGACTAAGAAGGCAATGGACTAGACTGTACTTACTTACTTACTTAAAAGTAAAATATGTATTTAATTTGGAAATAAAAGTATATAAATAGAAAGCTTAGTGGAAGAGAAAAAGGTCCACAAACAACTGAGATAAATACAGTTTTAAGGGATTGTGACCCAAAGTTTTTGGGAGAAAAACTAGACTGTTGCTCAAAGGTTTGAAGTCATCTTTTTACATCCAAATAAATTGAACTTTTCAATCTAGAAGAATTCAGAATCTCAGCTGCTCGCAGTCCAGTGTGAAGTTTCCACAGTGGGTGGTGATTTGGGGTGTAATTTCACCTGCTGGTGTTGAGGTACTTTGTTTTATCAAGTCCAAATTCAACATGGCTGCCTACCAGGAGATTTTAGGACGACTTTATACACTGCAAAAACACAAAATCTTACTAAAAACTGGCTAGCTATAAGTGCTATAATCTGCCAGTGAAACCAGTACTTCATCTAAAATAAGCACCGATTTCTTATTGAAAACTTATTTTTGTCTTATTTCAAGTGTACAAAAGAAACTAGATGAAAAATAATTTGTAAGATTGTGTTTTTGCAGTGTCCATTCTGACAAAATACCAATAATTTATTAACCATCACTGACCTAGCCTAAATAAACCCCAGAGTATCTGTGGAGTTTTACCATGGAGATGATGACCTCCGTGCCTCACTGCATTAATCCAGTAACTAAAGCAAATACTGTATGGTACATGGCAACATTTCTGTATTAAAACTTCTGAGAAACTGAATATTAGATCACAGAGAATGACCAGAAACAAACACTTGGCTTATATGTTCTCAGTTTTACTCTGATTTATTGAGATGCACCTACAGCTGCATTGTGTACACTCTGTAATGTGTGGGCTTTTTGTTGTATTGAAGAGAAAATGCTGATGGTGAAAGAGTCAAACAGATCAAGCAGATAAAATGTCTCAAACCCTAATATTAAGATTTATTTTACATGTTTATTACGTCATCACAAACATGAAGGCGCCATAATATCTGAGAGGTTAACTTAAAAACATTTTATTTGTAAAGAGAGTCAGAGACCAGTTCAATTGCATAGCAATTTAATCCATGTCCAATAAGGACTCTTTCCCTTACACAGGGAGAGGCCCTGTGGTCACTCTCAATCACGTTTTAATCGACCAAGACAATATCAATAAAACTATTGATAAGCGCTCACTATCTTCAATAGTGACCATATTCAACAGGCATTGTAGGGTCTTAAAAGAAGCCGTTCCTACACACCATCACTAAATGTCCACTGAACGTCCCCGTTCTAAACCACCAAATTACAGAAAATACAAGATGGGCACCATAACAATCTAAATCCAAGGTTTGTTTTGTGTCGAGTCAAAAGGCTTCCAGGCTCATGTTGGGCAGGTGGTACAGAGAATCATTGTTGAAACGGAAAAAGGAAAAAAAAAAAAAAAAAAAATTATATGAGAAACATGCATGGGGGGTAGAGGGAGGGTTGGGCAGGCTTTTCCTAATGCCACATACTGAGTGTGCACACAGACGCGGATCTCCAACGGGAGCCTTCCCAGCTCGTGCAGCGTGGCAACGTTTGATCGGACCCACAGGGTGGTATTTTTTTTTGTTTTGTTTTTTTTTTTTGTCAAAAAAGAAAAAGCACTACACGAGGAGCTAGGGCTTCACATTGAGATGCAGCCTATACAGACACCGGTCTCCGTGTCGGGAGAGGGTTTCTACTACACATCACAATCTCTATCCACAGTTTGGAGTTCAGTCTCGGAATGTCAACAGCAGCACGTTTTGTTTTTCTCTGTCCTTTTGCGTCCCTCTGTGTGTGTCACTGCAAGTCTCTGTCCTCGAGGTACCTGTACTCGAAGGTGAACCCCTCTTTTTTCCTCTGGCCCCATTTCTCATAGTCGAAGTAAATGTAAGTGCCCTGGATGGAGAGAGAGAGAGAAAAGGACGTTAATAAACAGGAGAATGAGAGAATCTCAGGTTTAGGGAGTAGAGAAGGAAGTTATCAATTAAATCTCATTGATTAATTGATAAGTGGTCATTTTCTAGGGCTATTTTTCATAATATGCTGAATTAAAAATAATTACATTTTATTTTGTTTATGCTGCGCCTGTCGTAATAAACATGCGATTAATTAATCGCATGATAAATTAAAACAAGCTCAATAATTTCCATTTGCATGATTTATTTCTTTTTCCATCACAGACTGGATGACTCACATCTTCAGTCTGTCATTAGTGTCAACTAGACTTTTTTTGAAGGATAATTTTTTTTACAGAGAATTCATATTACTAGACGTTTATGTTTTATTTTGGATATTTGAAATGTCTTTCACTTCCAGTGTTAAATGTTCATTCGAATTTGAAGTTTAATAATCTTTGAGAATGGGTTTTTGCTTTATTATGCCATCATCAAAATACTTAAAAATAGTCTCATTATATTTTTATTGCAAAAACTGTTGGGAAAAATGTGTTATCGTGACAGGCCCAGAGTCAGTTGTATTAAATACTGACTGAACAAAAAATGTGGTTTTGTCACGTTATGAAATTAGACATATTTATCAAATATTATAAAAAAGAAACCTAGTAAGTTGTTGAGTAGAAAAAAATAAAAGGTGAAAAGAACAAAATAAGTGAATCACTTAATTCCCCATGAACAGAGAGATGTTCATGGGGACTGGTCGCTGGTCGCTCTTGAAGGAATATTAGCTCAGGACAGAACTCAACATTGATTTTTTTTTTTCCTCATCGTGTTAAAATATTTCCTCTGTTGCGCCCTCCACCATAATATTTCTGATTTATTATGCTGGCCTTTGTAGCACATTAGTACATTTTAGTTAAGTTGCTGCTGCTTCGTCTTGCAGCTTGGCTGAATGAGTGCCGTTAAAGATTCAGGAGTTTGTTGAGTGTTTATAATTCAAAACAGAACTGTGTAGTGAATTTTGCATCCCACAGCAAACACTGTTTGGACCTAATCTCTTTCCCATTCTGGGATAGCTCCCATCTTTATTCCTGTACCAACTGACTCTGTAAGAGTGACCCTCTTCTGGACAGCAGCCAGACTGCAACACTAAAAGAACATCTAAGCCGACGTTATTAGTTAATCTATTGGAACTAATTTTAATCTAATAAACAAGTCAATCAAGTGTTTGCATCCCTATTAGGGAGGATGGCAATGAGCTTTGAAGCTGCACCTGTTCAAACTCATCAGTGATCGTCTTGGGCTCTTCGTGCCTCTGAAACCACATCATGTACTTGGTGTGAAACCTCCATGATTGTTTCTTCAGAGCCTTGGCAGATAGATACTGAGCCTTGGTGCCCTGATGGAGAAAGAGGAAACAGTGCATCAACATGCAGCAGACAAAAAAGAAAACAAGCACAGCTAGGTAAGTGCATGTTTACCTCCAGGTAGTAGAAGATGAAGAAGAGCGTTTCTGTGGAGAGCCTCTGGTAGAACTCGATGGTGTCAGAGTGGTGTGGCGGGACTTGATGGTGGTATGGCAAAGTAGGGCAGGGATTCCTCATCAGATATTGCCTTCAACGCAAAACCCCCCGCAGAACTCAGTACATAATACATTTAGAATCATACATTATTTTGATTCATTACACAAGGAGCTAAAGTGTTCATTTTTAAATATTTTGGATGATTATGGATAATCAATAATTCAGCTTAAGCTCAGAATACTCTTAAAATATATAATATGCTTGGATTAAAAAAAAAAAACTTTTCCAATTGTTCCCTAAATGTTTGACTCTCTAAATGTGATTCTCGCTGCCATCTTTACTCCTGTATCAACTGGCTCCGCTTAATGATGACTAGCTGCGCCCTCTTCTGGTCAGCAGCCAAACTACAACATTAAAAGAAAGTAAACTGATGTTGTTAATCTATTGGAACTAATTTTCATCCAAATTAAAATCTTTTCCTTCCACCTAACATTCCAACTAGAATGGTTGGACACGACTCTGCTCTGCCAGTTTGTTTAACAGCAGTATTTAGTGGCTCCACTGCTTGAGGAGCGCGTTAACGGCTGGAAAACTGGAAAACCCAGTTCTTGGTTTTCATTGGTTGTCAGGAACAATTCCATAAATTAACAGGACTAATCAGATACTTTCCTATTATTGTCTTTGCTCAATAATGTGGTAAAATCTAAGAAAAGTGTCACTCTGATAAGACTCACATGTAGTACTTTTAAAATGTGAACTTTTCACTCTAGAAAAAGCTAAATTTAACAGTTTAAATTGGATGCAACAGCTTTAATTGGCAGAAAAGAAAGTCATTTATTCTGCGAGAGCCGTTGTGATGATGTGGAAAATACACAATTAAACTGGGACTGCAGGTTCTGCAGAGTGCATCATCTGTGAAACCCTCACCTGATCCTCTCGGAGTCAGAAGGGTGTGGCATGTGTGTCCACGCCGCCTCCTGCATGGCCTGCTGGTACAGCTGGTCTTTGGAGAGAGGGGTCGGGCCCAGCGGACAGACCCCGAGCGAGGGGGGGATGCTGACCTCCGACACGGACGGCTGAGGAGCGGCGGGCGTGCCGGGCGCTGCCGACGAACCAGAGAAGATGTCTGCAGGGAAAGGGTTGACAATAAGGGACGGCATTGCTGAGGTCGAGCTTTACGCCTCTGAATAACCAAACCAGACATGATCACCGATTGGTTCATTCAAAAGTAAAACTCTTAACTTTAGGTCAACAGAACCAAAGATTAAACCTGAAGTATTTAACTTTACTCATTTTATTTCATTCACTAAAATATAAATAGTTAATGTAACAAAAAGAAATCATGAATAAAAAGGAGCAGAAAGTTTAAACTTCTAATATCTGTCCTCTATTCACAAGAAGAGAAAATTAGCAATTAAACACAGAAGACTATTAGACACATTTTTAATACACAAAAAGCAACAAAAAGTACACAAATATTTGTATTACATCAATTCATGATGTCTCAATAAGTGTATAAATGTTGTATATTTGTGTGACCTCTGTATTCACTTCCACTTATGACCAACAGCAAAAGAAAAATACATCATATGAAACAATCAGTGAGTTAAAATATACAAAGTCTTGTTTAATAATTCATTACTTTACTATATAAATAATATAATTCTTAATGTTTTTCTTTGGTAAATGTGCATATGGCATATCATGAGGATTATCTGACACTTTCTTAAAAAGTGTTCAAAAAGTGAACAAAAATGTAACCACATCAACTCCAGAGTGTAGAAGAATATAGATCTAACTGCATCAATTTCCATCTATTTCTCTATATAAAAGGCAACTTGAGGCATGTCAGAAACTTGTTTTTAAATTAACTAATCCATTTGTTTTCTATGTAAATAAAAAAAACAGAACTGATGTACATAAAATATTAATGTCGACAGAGGAAAATATTTTGTGTTAACTGTGAGTGGATGAAGAGAGGAAATGCTGCCTGACCGTTTACATGCATGTTGGAAATCTCTCCATCTAATCCCGATCCCAGCGCTGCTCTCTCAGCCATCGCCTTCAGAGAGCTGAGGGGCTCCGGAGCCTGAGAACAGCAAACAGATGCAAACTCACCAAAGACGCAGGAAGACGGAAAATAAACTCAATGCTGCTGACGTTTTGGAGCAGAAAGCTGAAAGAAACTTCAGTTAGATCTGATTGATCTCAGATTATTATCTTTCTTAATCTAAATGTAATCTCAGGTTAATGTTTAGACATCAGTGACTGAAGCTGCAGTTTGTAAAGTAGAAAGATGAAGCTTTCAGATCAAATCCAGAATTGTTTCCAGCTCTATGTGCTGTTGCATAACTGCAGATAATTAAACATGTTTAGTAGCAGGAGTTTGGGATATTTTAAGTATAATATTTAAAGTTCAGCCTAGAGATACTCATTTGTAAAGAAGCTAAGTAAAAACTACAGTCAGGAAGTTGATAATTAAAAAAGGAAGTAATGTCTAGTCTCCAGTCCTGGAGAGACACCAGCCTGACACTTTTGGAGCCTGCTCTGGTCCCACACACCTGAACCACATGAGTGGCTAATCACCAGACCTCTGCAGAGCCTGGCAGCACCCTGAGGAGGTAAATCAGCCATATTTGATTCAGGTGTGTCAGAGCAAAGCGGCAGGACTGGAGATCCCCGTTTCTTTTTCCTACAGGTGGTTTTTACATCGTTAAAACCAACCGAATTCAATCTACACGGCTCAGTTCAGCAGAGAAAACCATCAAGCTGTTCACAATAATTCATACTTGCCGGACCTGTGAGTTTTCTGCTGAGAAAAGATAAAATGTCTGCTGGTGGAAACAACTGATCAGCTTGAAGAGAGTAATTCAGCAAAGCAACCTGGGATTCCTGACCACCGGCTGATCGTCTCCAAGCTGCCGTGATGCGGTCGTTCATGCAACAGGACGCACATAACGAACTAATGTTTTTAGTAGGTTTCTGTCTTGGAATACTTATGTAATATTTGATTTCTTAAAACTGTACTTTGGGTTTTCATGATTTAAATTAATAGAAGTAAACAGAACTCTGTCACTGTGTGAAATAAATCTGTTAATTAAGTTCTCCCTCGTTAAAGTGATGTTGTATTTTACTGATCACCTGAATGGCTAAAAGCAGTTTTTACTTTGTAAATCACAAACTATTAACACATTTTCTTTCCAAAACTCTCCAGACTCCCACTTCTAGATTATTCTGGCAGGTTTTATAATAATTTGGCATTTACTTCTGACTGCAGCTCTGAGTCAGCAGCATGTTCTGACCAGCTCTGTTGCACAATCTGTAACGCTTTGACCTGTCAAACCTGGACTAGACCGTCCCAACCTGCTCTGTAAAGTACAGGTTGTGTTGATATATCTATGCTGATACAAAAAAAGGACTGAGTTTCATATCACCTAGATCCAATTTCAGAACCAAAGACAGGATAAAGCCTTAATCTGAGAGGATATGATGCAAAGAAACTGACTTTTTTGGCATTTTAATAAGGATGCTTTCAGTAACAAAATCAACTTAATTGGATAAACACTTAAGTTATAAACAGACAGTAAAGGACCTCATATAAAAATGCAAAAAAAATAAAAAATACTTCCCACTCTGAACTTTAGGTATTTTAAAGCAAGAAAATATAGAATAAGGCTTTAAGACCCACATTTAGCTTGAGATAAAATCCTATTCCACACATTTTCAAACTGCATATTTGTGAAGATCTGTTCATATTTTTGAGCTAAAGTCAAAGCAGACATCGGCTAAGTTCGCCCAGTTTAAATTCAGGCTGTCGCTGCTTCCTGGCTCACCTTGAGGCCCTCGGAGGCCTGCGGATACGAGTGGGGCCCGTTGAGGAGGCTCCCTCCGCCCGGTGTGCTGTCTGAGAAGGAGGGCGAGGGAGAGCTGGGGGGCAGTGTGATGGAGCTGATTAAGCTGGGGCCGTTGTCCATCCTGCACAAAATGAGTTAGACCAGCACAAACACAAATAAAAAACATAGAATTTGAGAATTTAAACGGCAAAACGAGAAGGAAAATGGAGCTGGGCGAAGTGGCTTGAAAATAAACTCTCCGATTTGATTTTCTTTCTTGCTTTCTTTTCTAGAAAAATTGCTTTTATTTCAGTCTCTTTTGTTAGCTGTACAGCAGAGCATTAAAGCCAGAAAATGAGAATTTTTGTTAAATTACGAGAACAAAGTCAGAATACCAGCAAAATAAAGATGCGTTTTATTCTGAAAAAAAAAAAAGTCCTGAAATTACAAGTAATTTTAATGAGCTTCTAGAGTTAAGATCTGACATAACGAGCTCAGTCCATGTGGTTTTCTTTCAAATGCACTCAGTCGTTGCTCAAACGTTTCAAAGTCCTGCTACTGTTAATAGTTTGATGGGGATGTGTTAAAAGATTAAGCATTTCTATAAGTGTTATCAGTAAAAACAGTAGAATAATGTAGCTTCATAAAATGCTCTACAGTTTTCATTTTATCTTATTAGTTATTTTTTGTGTTGGAATTATAAAAGTATGGCTTTATATTCTGTCATAGAGTTGAACTAAACTCAGTCTAAATAAAAAGAAGCCATAAATCATGTTTGTCAAACAAGATGGCGGGCTGACATCACACTGAACTACAGAAACCCCTGGAGCGCTTTGGTGAAAAATAATCCAGATTTTCTAAAAACGTAATCTCGGTGTCCCCGGTCTGGAGGAAGGTAAAGAGGACGACTTACGGCTGGCTGGTTGAGGAACTGAGTGACGAGGTTTGGCTGCTCTGCGACTGGCTCGGTGTGCTTAGAGCTGATTCTGTGGAGCTCTCTGCCACTACAGCGCTGTAACCTGAGGGCGGGCGAGGGACAAGTTGGAGATCGCCTTTCTTCAGAAAACCCACAGTAGAAAGTCACAAATCAACTCTTTGACCTACTTGGGCTTCCGTTCTGCTTCAGTCCGCTCGGCGGTCTGGCGGGAGCGGCGTTCACTCCGACCACACCGGCGCTCCCTCCGTTTCCCACCATCATGCCGACGGATCCGGGGGTGGAGCTGGCGGGACTTGGGGGCACCTGTGATGTGGCGGGGGCCACGCTCTGCCCAGGGACCAGACCCAGGATGCTGCCAGTGAGAGAGTTGTGGGCCGGGCTGGAGCCCAGCAAGCTGAGCCCCGACCCCGCTCCGTTGGTGGTGACCCCGCTGGAACTCGAATTGGAGATGGAAGTGCTACTCTCTGGCAAAATGCTGGACTGAGTGGTGCTGCTCAGACCCAGGCCCCCAGACGCCGCCGCGTGCGCGTAAAGGGCCGACGTGGAGCCTTGGATCAGACTGGCCATTGTGTTTAAAGGAGTGCTGTGGCCAGCCAGGCCTAAACTCGGCATCTGGTTGGCACTGCTGGTCCCGCTCATGCCGCCTTTCCTTAAATCCAAGCCCAGCCCCAGTCCTAGGCTGGACGCCGGGGTCGGCCCGGCGCTGGACTGGGAGTTGGGAGCTGTTAAACTGGGTGTGCTGGGCGTGGAGAGTGACGGGGCTGTGGACGCTGGGAGAAGTGGGTTGCTAGGTGGGCTAGGGTTGTTGTTTGAGGGAGCTGACGGTTTTGTTTGAGACTGCTGCTGTTGCTGCTGCTGCTGCGACGGATTCGAC
This sequence comes from Poecilia mexicana, assembly GCF_051168715.1. Classification (NCBI taxonomy): domain Eukaryota; kingdom Metazoa; phylum Chordata; class Actinopteri; order Cyprinodontiformes; family Poeciliidae; genus Poecilia; species Poecilia mexicana. Next base: position 14,330,835 of record NW_028263385.1, read on the forward strand.
GGCTGAGATTGTTGCTGCTGTTGTGCAGATTGATGCTGATGTTGCTGTACCGCGCTGCTGAAACTTCCTATGAGACTGCTGCTGGTGGGAACGGCGGGAATGCCTCCAACGACGCTCGCCATGGAGAGGGAGGAGGAAGAAGAGGACCCGGAGGTGGCGGAAGAAGAGAAGGAAGATTGCAAGGATGGGGCACCGTTCTTCACAGGCGACTAAAAAAAAAAGAGCAGAATCTTAATTAGCCATAAACCATCCGAGTCTGTAAGTTTGTTGTAATTATGACAGACTAGCAGTACAAACTAAATCAGGAATGTGCAGCCGTGGCTCTGTGAGAGCCTCTCACCTGGCTAACTTGACTGTCTGTCGACCGTCCCCTTTTCTTATCGTCCTCTGAGTTCTCCTGTTGGAGGAAACATTTTGATATGACAATCCGCTTTAAAAAGCTTCATTCAGCTTTGAGTTGATTTAATACACCTGTCTCACAAAGGTTTGCATACCTATTGAACTTCACAATTCCTCAAGTAACAATAAAGATAAATTAATTTTATCTTGAAGATGTCAAGATAAAATTGACATCTGTAACAAAAAGAATTGTTACACATGTTAGGGCTGTAACAATTCACTTTTAAAATGATTTTTAAATTTTCTTGAGGCAAATTATCTGCCTGGAAGCTTTCTTACGTTATGTTTTACCACTTAGCGCCATGTGTTCCAGCTGTATAATTAATCATGTTGCATAACGCTCTCACTTCCACCAATGAGTTGTTGACGAATGCTAAGTGTTGTTAGCATGACACAGGGTGGCCCAACGTCCTCTTTTCCTCGGACATGTCCACTTTTCACATTCAGTCTGGGGGAGATTTCATTGATTGATAAAAATGTCCGGGTTTCCATCAGTTTTGGGGAACCAATAGGCATCGTTAAATCTTAAATTAACTGGAAATATATATGCGATACTGCTAGCCTCTGGTTCGGAGCGAACGGCGGGTTCATTTACACACCTGCAGCAGAGACGCAGCGGGCTTCGTTCCAGCTCTATAGCTGATACTCAGCACAAATGTAGCTTTAGTGACAAACTGGAAAATAAATTTCCCACCAACTCTGCTATGGAAAAATAAAGACTGGAGTATCCAGATTTTGTGGAAGTGTCTTTGTGATCCTCCTGCTTTATTATTTTATTATTAAATTGAATATGACTTCAGATTTTTGTGTAATTTTGTCCAGATTTGCTTAAACAGTGAGTCATTATTGATAAAGCTACATAAAATTAATTGTTTGAGTTGCACATAAATGAAATTTCTACCTCACATTTACACACTCCCTTGTGCTAAATATGAGGCAGTTCAAGGGTATTACTAGCTTTGCAAAGCATTGCACATACGTAAAAGGGAGATAGCTGTAATATTACAAACTTTACCGCCAGAAAAAAGCTCAAACGACGCAAAGCAGAACTTACAGCAGTGCAAGTGGCCGGAGATGGAGGGATGGGCGAAGAAGATGTTGTTGAGGTGGGAGTGCTGCTGGAGTGGAGATACATGTCATCTTCCACGTTGCCTGACGGAGACGTGGCGACTAACGCCGGAGCTGAAAGAGAAATGAAACCGTAAGGAAGAAATAAGAGCATCTTCAGAATTGATCATTAGCGTTTCTCTCACGGATGTCTTCCAGGTCTAAGTCGTCATACAGGAACTCGTTCTCCTCAAAGTCCGGGTCTTGACAGGAATCAATGTAGTACTCGACGTCATCCTTGATCTTCTGGATAGCGTCCACCGGTACAGAGTCGTTGTCCAGCATCCGTAGAATAGTCTCCAACATGCGAATGTGGTATCTGTGCCTCTCAATCAACCGCTTTAGTTCATCGATGCGATCTTGCTTCTGCAAGACAAACAGAAGAAAAAGGCCGTTTGCAAAAAATGCTTACATCACTGTACAGAGTGTGTTTACATCTTTATATATAGCATGGGTGATAGCTGAAAGAGGAAGGAATTACCTCTTTGTCACCCTTCTTTTTTCGCGTCTGGACTGAAAGTGACTCCACTTCACTCTCAAACTGATCCACCTGCATATTTAGTGTGTCTATTGTATTCTGAAGAGGACAGGAGAAAAGGGTTAATAGATTTCACAGAAATTCAAGTTATTGTTGAATTGGTTTTTTTTGGTCAGCGTAGCAGTAAACAAAATAATCCTTCAAGCCAAGAAAATATTGGATTTACTGTTAGCCACTGTCCCGTTTCTTCCTTTTCCCTCTGAGCTGGATCCACCTTCTGAGCAAGTCCTAAGCCTTCTTTAGAGTAGGCTTTTGTTTTTGTTTCACGTTCCACCACTTTGAACCGCTCCATTTGCTAAAGAAAGGAAAATCACACTGAATCTCAAAATATTTTCACTCTGACAAAGTCTGCAGTAGGTTTTGAGATTATACTTTTACTCATGTAAAACTGAAGCTTTAATGGCCACTGAGCCATTTTTTTATAGTTTGGCTGCTGCACACACTTCTTTGTGATTTTTCAAACAGGCATAAAATAACAGCTGTGTTGCAAACAATCATACCATCAAAACTGATCAACTTCATAAAAGTGAAATTGTAGGAGACAGTTCTGAGAAATGCTTCATTGTTGAGCAACCATATTGTTGTATTTTTGACAGAACTGATCACAACAATGACACAGTGAAGCATTTACAGAAACTGGATGTTCCTGGAGACTCTTTTTTTTTTTTTTTTTACTAAATCCAGCGCAAAAAAATGCACTTATTGGCCACTTTATTAGGTACACTTTCACAGCATAGGTTCAACCAGTTGTAAGAAACATTCCTCAAAGATGGTGTCAAAGCAAGCTGTGGAGTTTAAACTATGCTCAGTTACAAATAAGGAACCCAAAATGTGCCAAGAAAATATTCCTCACACCATTACAGCACCACCATCTCCCTGAGCTGTAGTTAACAGGTTGAAAGGATACATGCTTTCACCTTATTTAAAGATAATTTTGACTCCACTATCTGCATCACACAACATGTTAATTATTTTCAAAGTCTTATATTCTAATTTGAAGCTTGTACAAAAATCTGCTTCAATTTCCAGTTCTTAGCTGACTGTGTGGTTTCCTGCTGCTGGAGCCTGTCTGCTTCGAAACCCCACATGTTGTAATTCATATTACTTGATTGTAATAAAAGGTTGTTTCAGCTACTGTTATCTTTCCATCATCTTTCCATAATTGGTCCGTTCTCGTCCGTCATCAACAAGACATTTCCGTCCACTCAGCTGCCGCTCGCTGAAAGTACTTCAACCTGACTTTATAAACCACAGGGATTACTGTGACTGAAAATCCCAGTAGATCAGCAATTTCTGAAATACTCAAAACATTATATAACCATTTCACCAACACCCATGAAACATTCAAAATCAGGAAAACACTCTAGTTTTACACATTCTGCTCAACAGATTAAACTTCAGCAAATCATCTTCATCACAAACAGATACCCAAATTGCTGCCATGTGACTGGTTGAATCAGTATTGAGCAGATTTACCTAATAAAGTGGCCAGTGAGGGTATTTGCAAGTTGCTTTGAAAACACTCATGTTTGAGGAAAAGTGATGGGGTTATATTAATCATACTGCCAGAAAAAAAACCCATGAACATATAACAAAAGGAGGCATACCGTCTCTATTAGTTTTCGGTTCTCTACTAGCTGCCGTTTGTCTTTGATCTCGTTCGAGGCCACCCATGTTTTTATTTGATCTCTCAATCGCTACAGAAACACAAAGCATTAAAATGCAAGTTTACACTCTGAATATTTTGTTTTTTCAGTTTTTTTTTGTGCTTTTTCAACTCTACCTGTAATTTTTTAATCTCTTTCTTGAGGTCAGCTTCATATTTTTCCTTCTGGTTCGCATTAGCTGCATTGTGGAGCTGAGAAGTAGAAAAAAACAAGTGGAAAGTTGCATATCTGAAGGCTTCAATCACAGCAGAGAATCCCAATAAAGCTTGAAAATCTCTTACTTTTTGCCAGATGTCCTCAAACTGTTCAACACCTTCCGCTACTTTTTTCAAACATCTGTCAATTTCACCTGCAAAAATGACAAAGAAGATTAGATTGCAGAAGTACAGTAACATTTAATCAAAAGTAAATGACAACAATAATAGATGACGTCTCTTTGTGGGGCAGCATGAACACTTTCACAGTCAGAGATAGTTACCTTGTAGTTTTCTTTTATCAGCCATGGCTCTGACTACGACAATTTCCACATTCCGTCTGTCAAAAAGTGATCTAAGTAAATAAACCATACACGCATCACCTCACTGAACAAAACCAAGCAGAAATCAGCAGACAACTGAAAAGCCGTACATCGGTTTGCAGAGACTGAAACTGACGTTAACACCGACTAAACGGACAGCTGACATTAGCCACACATATAAAACCCAGCCACAAAGCAATTAAAGCACATTCACAATAAAATCCCACGCGACAGTCACTCCACCAGTATACTTCTTAAAGTTAAATGATCCCGCTAATACCAACGAATATGACTGGCTTGGCAGTCAGCTAAAATTAGCCAGCTAGCGAGCTAACGTTAATACTAGCCTAGCTCGTCCACTTCACTCGGTTACTTACTATCCCTTTCTAGAACAAACGCCGTAACTTATGTTGGCCGATTTAACTCATATACATGCATCATCATTCCGGGCTCCATCGGAGCTTTTATAAAGACAGTTTTGCGTGTTGAAAGGTAATATATAAGAGAAACCGTTCCAATCGCCGATATGCTAGCTAATACCTAAAATGCTAGGTAGCAGCTCAGTTAGCCAAATTAAGGAAAAAGGGAAACTGGGTTAACCCGACCATGTATATTTATACTTGTGTGAGACATTTACCTAGGGTATGGGTTTTCGTTTGTCTTATTTCAAATAAAGCCAAAACTAATTCCAGAAAATCTTCTTTACTTCCAAAATATATTTTCTTTTCGACAGGCTTCGCTCACTGTAATGTAGCTGAAGATGGACGGTAGCTAAAATCCCACCTCCACGTTTAGGACCCGCCCTAAATCCATTCTACGAGATCTGATTGGACAGGAATCACGCCTATCACCAGGGCACATCCGCTGGATTGGAGGCCGGTCATTGGTCGTACTGTTGGATGACTGATAATCGATTCTTTCTCTTTTCCCACTGGTCCATTACCATTTCAAATTATTATCATATATTCAGAGGTGAGTCGAGTAACAAAAATTGTACTCAAGTAATAGTAGCACTACTTCAACATATTTTTACTTAAGTAAAATGATAAAAAGTAGCCGTACAAGACATTAAGTAACAGTGAAAAATGTGTTGTAAAAAGGCTACTTTAACGAATCGAAACATCTGATAAATAATTTCTGAAGTCTAAAATTAATACAAAAACTTAACTACAAAATAACAAATGAGGCTTGTTTGTCAGACCTTTTAAAAATTATATAATGCTTGTCTGTAATAACATTTATTTGTATTACTCTGATTTAATATTCCAGTCTGATATGTTAATCAGCCTCCATGTAATTAATCTATATTACATTTAACTTCGTGAATGGGTTACTGGAATAAACTTTTTAATAATATTCAAATCTACTGAGATGCACCTCTAAAATGCATAACAGTTACGCTTAAGGAAATTGATATTTGATCAGGAATTTTATCCGTCATCAAATTTAAGCAGGGATTTTATGTAAAAAATCATTCAGTTCCGAGGGGTTTCAAGGATTTCCCTAGGATACAGGAAAATTTAGATCTAGTGTTTAGACTCTGCAAAGCAGTGGATGGCTGACAGTTTACTTCAATTAAATGAAGACAAAACTGAAATAATTGAAATAATGTCTGAGTTAAAGGAGCCTCTTGTATCTCTTGGTTCTTTGAAAAAATCATTTTGGTACTTCGGATGAACATGTCAAACTTCTGGTTCGTTGTTTTTATCATCTGAGAAATTTTGCCAAATTAAATTCCATCATCTCACTTTTGAAACTGGAAATAATTCCAGCTTTTGTTTGACTATTATTGGATTTTTACCATGTACTTTACACATGTCTTAGCACAACATTCCTGGAACAGCTGCAAGTTGTCCAAAATATCTCTGCATTTGGACAAAATCGTCCATTTTTTTAATTGCGACTCCAATCTTGATGCAACTACTTTGCCTTCTGGTGCAATGTAAGACTTTTGTTTTGACTTGGAGAGCTCTTGATGGTCTGGCACCAGACTATGTCATAACAGGTCCCCATAACAGGATGAGGACAAGAGGAGACAAAAATGAATACAAAATTAGACAATTTTGTATTCATTTTTGTGTTGAACAAAAGTCTTTTGTTCAACACTTTTTGATGGACTCTGTGGTCTCTTTTAGAAGCATATTTAACTCACCAGCACCCCAAAAGTAACTGTCTTTATTTTTACAGTGCTGTTATTATGACATTTAACCACAAGCAGGTGGAATGCCTTTACATCTTGATCGTAATGATCTAACATTGAACGCGATAGAAAAACAAAACAGGTGAATTTGCTTCAGTTGCTCAATGGAGTCATTTTAACACGTAAAAACATGAACTTTACAATATCAATAACCAACATTCAAAAGATTATACATTTTAATCACTGCTACTAATGAAATAAATTTGTAATATTCATGGAAGTAGTGAGATAATTTCTGTTGTTCCATTTCGTCGTATCCTCTTTAACCTGAGCTGGTCACAATACTGTATATTGGTCATAATTAGGTCTTGTTGCACACAAGTCAACATACATACCAATACATATATACAAACCTTATAAATACAAAATCTGGGCTGAATTGAGTAAACATTAATTGTCTTACAAGAGTCCAGTCTGTTTGGTTTCTTCAAGGGAAACAACAAATAGTGCCGAGTCAGACTAAGGGAAGTCTGCATTATCCAATTAAAGTTCAAGAAAAATATGCTGGCCACCATTCAGTGTGACAGAGATGTTGGGCTGGGCATTTCTCCAAAGTGAGTCTCTGCCAACACAGACACGTCAGGTTCAATCTGAAAGATAGAGGTCAAAATTTGTTTATTCATAAGCAATTTATTCAACACAGTCAGGGGTTTAAAATTTTCCTGAATCTTTTACTATCACAAGCAAACAGTAAAGTTATTCCAGTGTTGCCAATGACCAACATTCTGCATGTTTAATGTTTCTCTGGTTCAATACATCCAATACATGGAGTATGTGGTGCAGCTGGCAGTACGGTTGCCTCGCAGGAAGAAGGTCTTGGGTCTGTTTTTCTTCTGCGTGGGTTCTCTCTGGATACTCCAGCTTCCTCCCACAGTCCAAAAACATGACTGTTTGCTTAAGTGGTTACTCTAAATGGCTATTAAGTCTGGAAAGTGTGTGGCTGCTTGTTCTTTGTGTCTCTGAGTGGCACTGTGATGGACTGGTGATCTGTCCAGGGTGAACCCTCACCTCTCACTCAATGATCACTCTAAAACCTACAGGGAACTGTCCACTGAGGACCAAAACTGGACATCGTTTATTCACTGACCTGCTGATCTTTGTCCTTATCTTTGTCCTTATCTTGCCGAGAAATTCTGTGTCTCTTCTTCTTTGGTCCGGCTGCATGATGGAGAGTTGCAGAGGAACCAGACAAACCATTGAGTCTTTCCTCCTCGACTCCGGCAGCATGATCCAAGTGGGCTCCAGGCTCTTCCTGAAGCCAGCAGAGAACATATAAATGTAGGTCAATTCAATTATGTTACAACAATTGTAGTGTTTTGTCATGGTGAAAGTGGGATGGTCTCAAGCAAATTAATGTGCAGCATTTTGGCTTCAAATTGACTGATCAGCTACAATATTTTTGTTCATACTGCAAATTCTTTGGCAATTCTGATATTTCTCAAGGACTACCAGATCAGCTTCGACTGCAGAGATTAGAAAGACAAAAATAATTCAGGGTTAAGTGTTTGTAAAATGTTTGCATTTTTTAAGACTTTACAGTTGGTGTTCAGGTATTAATCTTCCAGTCTTTCAATAATGCATATTATCAAGTGATATTTTAAAATGTCCTGTCAATTTTAAACATTTTTTTTAAACTCAAAAACACGACAGATCGCTGGATGAATGACTGCCCTAACATCAGAACTTAGCAAGTTTTCTGAGGGAAACCTTGTAATTGTTTCAAAAAGTAATTTATCTTTTAAGTTTTAGTGAATGGATGACCAGAAAAATATTTTATTATGAAAAAACAAACACATGAATTTTTGAAATGAAAACAGAACTAAATTGCAGTGCAATAAACAAGATATAAGCTTATATTCTCTTGGATTTGTTTCATTCTAAACAACTACTTTTAGCAATATTTCACTAATATGCATTTCCCATTTCAATCCCACTTTTATTACAAACTGAAGGGGCAGTTAATTCTGTAAGACTCCATCTCCGTAATTCTTACTTCAAGCAGTATGGTGAGCTGGGAATTTCTGTAATCATCTCCATGGGCATCTAAAGCTTTCATGAGGAACCTGCGGAAATCAGCAGAGCATTCACGTAAGCCTTGAAGGTAGGTTCTGCAACAAAGCATAAAAACTTTATATAGACATTGAAGTTTCATACCGTCGCTCTTTCTTCAAGCGTCGTGTAATTCTTTGCACTTGGTGAAGGCGACCCAGGATTTTTTGATTTACCTGAACATAACACGGATTGACAATAAGGCAACTCAAAATGCTTTACTTGGTTAAAATGAAAATAAAACAAACTAGAAAAACATTACAGTGGCAACGTAAAGGAAACCACTGAAAAGTTGAAAAATAAACTGTACACTTTATGACGTTCCAGTTGTTATTAATCAAAGGAAACTATAGACAGGTGGGTTTAAGCCTTGTAATTGTCTTTATGTTTCTCTGAGTTCATCACCACACCCAGATTTCACTGGGTGGCACTGCATGGCTGTCAAGACACTTGATTCTTTTGTCACATTTTAAAGGAAATGCATTCAGGAAGTGACCCACAAACACACTACGCACACCTGTTCAATTTCCTTGCACCTCCTGCTCAGCACCAGGCATTTCCTTTTGTCAAGAGCTCTCCTCTCTTCGTCTTCCTGAGCTGTGGTCTCTAGCAGCTCGCTGCCGCCTGGATCTGGGTCAAGCTCCACCTGACAGAAAGAAATACAACAACAAAAAAATCTATAAAATATCTATCTATCACAGAAGAAACTAATATTTATTAATACCTCTCCTGGTCCCAGCTCTACACCACCAGGCTCCAACTCAGCCTCCAGAATGTGTCCTCCAAAAAGAGGAGGTAGAGCCAACCCAGAGAAGTCCTCCATCATCTAAAGAGAACAAAAACATCAACCCAACATCAAAACTACGTTGAAAAATATTTTTAAAGATACAATACTTAAAAGGATGAGTGTGGCATCAATTTCAACTCATTAAGTTGGAACATTCATTTTCAATTGCTATATAAATCCCAGTAAATGTCAGTATAACCACCAGCCAGTAATTTCTGAGATTATAAACAGTTTAGCCACGGCTGTAGCAGCAGCGGTTAAAAGCCGTTTCTTTCCCTTTAAACTTTCTACAAACTGCATGAAACACCTCCGTTTACCTAGGTAAACTCTTTGGGAGGTAATCATTAACAAAACATTCAAAATGAATGAATTTAAAACAATAAGATCGTCAAAAAATAAAAATGGCTCAATCTCACCTCGTTTTGTGTTTATGTGCGACCGACGCAGAAATTATACGTCATTTCACCTTCTACTACATTTCCCATGAACACCCTCTGTCCTGACGCTACACCGGACATGATGGCAGGTACGTGTTTATTTTGTGGCTTTTCTAAACTGCATTTATTAAAGATAGCTTTAATAAATGCTGTTACTATTTATAGTACATTTACTGTTAGAATCAAGACAAACCTTATATTGGCGTGACTTTAAAGCACAGGTAAGCTTTTGAAAGGGAAGGAAAATTCTGACCTTGAATGTGTTGCTAACATGAGCTAATTCTGCTAGCCACACCGCAGTTGATGCGGATTTTAAACACTGCCGTGGGTTTTCCTGCAGGAATTGGAGCTTTCCTGAAAAATGCTTGGAATAAGGAGCCAGTTATCCTGGTCTCCTGTGGGATTGGCCTTGTAGGTAAGCAAGAAGCCCAGGTGTACTGCACAGTATCAGCACAACACAGTTTTTTTTTTTATGTTCATCCAACTTTTAAATGATTACCGATTGTAATCATTTAAAAGAAACTGGAGTCACTGTGGTGACTCCAGTTATGTGGAACCTGGAGTCACCACATAACTCCAGGTTCCGTTATGTGGTGAATTAATACATTTAAATGTAGGCATTGTGACATAAAATAAAGAGACTTATATTTTCTGCTATTGTAATCATGCACATTTACCAATAATCTGTATTTTCAGGTATTATTCTTCCATTCATCAGCCCCTATTCAAAATACGCAGGAATGATAAATCAAGTCACGCCATACAATTATCCAGGTAAACTCGTCATTTCACAGATGTCATGGTATAATTCTGTTTGTGAGTTGTGTGGAACAAGCTCTTGATATTTAATAATGCTGATCAATAAAGTGTGTGTGTGTTTCTTAATCATTCCTTTTTAGTTCCTGTGAGGGATGATGGAAACATGCCTGATGTTCCCTCACATCCCTGTGAAGCTAAAGGAAGAAGCTTGGAATGGCTTAAAAAGCTATAAAATGAGCATTATACCTGTTGCTGCTCCTGTTTGTGTGTTTCTTCAGTTTGCCCAATTGTAATTGCATCACAGTAAAGATTCTATTTAATCCTACTGTTGTCAGATTGATTTGTTGTGTATCTGACAAACTGATAGGACAAGTGTAAATTAGCATTGAACAGAGAGAAAAAGAGTATTCAGCCTTTCTTATTCCATTTTCTAACAGCTACATCTGAATGTGTTGTTTCTTTTAATGGAAAGTGAAAGATGTTTGCTTTGGTTTTAGGTGCAGATGACCAACTTCTGATTTGCTCATCCCAACTTTTTTTTTTAAGATTTATGAGTTACTGATAAACATTCAAGTAAAGGAAAATTATGTTCAGTTCATACAAAGGCATACATCATCATCAACGAGAGATTTAAAACCCAATAAATTAACATTTCAGCAAACAAAGCTGAAAATTAAAATTTTATACATAAAAGCACATACATTAACTTAATGTTAAGTTCTGTGAAAATATCACTTTGCAAATATACTGTCAGCCTTTATCATATAAACATTTATTTCACAGTATGTGAATAATCAGAAATCCATTGTTTTTCTTCACCATTAATCACAGTGTAATAATGTCATAGCACAGTTATATGCTGCCTGTGTGTCACTTCAGGAGTTCATGTTTAAGTTTTAACACTTTCACTTCAGTGGAGTAATTTTAAACTTGTGATCAGTTCAGTTGTAACAGGGAAAATAACAATGGTGACCAACAATAAATACTTAAAATTGTTAAATCCAAATACAAGCCAAGCTATGAGTTTCTGTTGATAATACAGACATATGCAGTTTAACACCATGATGGATCAGTTACAGCTGGTTTGTTACATGCATTTATATTTGCATGTGAGTATGTTTAATAAAACAACAAATTCAACACAAATTGTTCTCTCCCCATTAAAAAACACATGCAGTCCTGGACATATTCACTGTTAAGCTTGATAAAAATGTGTAACAAATCCTAAGAATATATTTTTTATTTCAGTAAGATAATTTCTCTCTTGAAAATGTAAAATTAATCCAAATAGATTCAGTTGCTCTGCAATAAAAATCAAAATTCAGAGACTATCAGTGCAAATTTTGAATTCCTAACAATTTGTTATGAAATAAAAGCAACCACAACATTATTTTAACATAAAGGTGGTCGTGTAGTTTCTGGGAACTTGGAATGATTTTCACAGATAATATAACATGACATAGACCCAAATTTATGTTGCCTTGACACATAGCAATGAGGATGGTAAGAAAAATAAAAATTCTCATATTAAAGCTCACTAACAGAACTGCGACAGAGTGACCTCTTGGGGTCGCCACGTCTTCACAAGAGCTTTTCAACCGTAGCTACTATCTGTGTGTGAATTAAACGCATTGTGACATTCGGTGGAAGATTTGAGATGATGAAGGACAAACGTGATGCTAGAGAACCGTTTTTCTGGAACTTTATTGGAGTGTGTGGCATCAAGTACTCTTTGAAATATTATAACACTTTAACAAAAAGACTGATGGTCACAACCAATAAGCTGAAAATGTTGTCATGAGGTTTTGAAGGAGGATAATGTTCCAGAAATTATGATCAAATAAACACAGAAAACGCTCTTACTATGAGATTAAGCAACTGAAATATAAAGTGGTTTTATTTCAGAGCTTTGTAGACATCAAGACCTCTACAGGCTGCAAAAGGAAATTTAAAATGTCAACTACTTGCAGTCAGTCAGTGATTTTGTGTCGAAGCGGCTGAAAAACTAAAACATTCAACCAAAGTGAAAACGTTGCCGTAAATGTGTTTTCATTGTAGCACATGAAGCAGTACATATTCTTGAAGAACATAATTTTTCTGCAGTTTAGGTGTTACTTTCCTGTAACTTTCATCAGACTTACTGGCTGCTTTCCCAGAACCTTCTTGGTACTTTCCTTAAAATTCTCATGCAATGCATGTCTGAAATTTACTCTTTATTTTCAGGAACCTTCAGGGAACCTTCCTTTAGCTTTACAAAAATACCGGTGACCTGAAAGAAACTAATTAGTTCCATTACATTTTGTGAAGACAAAAAAGGTCTTAATTTACGCAAAGTATCATCTTGGGTAAAGTGACCTCAGATTTGGATGAATTATGCAGTGCTGTCACTATTCAGCAACATTTACAAGCTAAAACAAGCAGTAAATCGTTTTGACATTCATTATTTTGTGTTGAAAATAATTTTGTGCTGTTATTGTTACACCTTACATCTTTAAGGTGCTGGAATGTCACAGTGACTGAATACAGAAGAGAATAATAATTTTTATTTTGCACAAAGGATGTTTTTATTCTCATACATCCTTGAATATGACTTCAGTTTGACAAATACTTGCTTAGACATAGGTCAACTTCCTGTATGCTTTCTCCTTCACTTTCTTTGAAAACACTTCCACTGTGAGCTCAGTCATGTCCTCCTCCTTGGCTTTCACATCACTCTTTAAGATTCTGCTCAGTCTGACTCGTAAACGCGTATCTACAATCAGCTAGTCTATAGATGGTGGAGAGCTTTAGATTTAGGTCTGAAAAGGAATCAAGACATAAAATCCAGACTAAAAATGCAAGCTCCTCGTTTCCTAAACTTTTAATCCTCCCCAACTTTCCATCTTCTAAATAAAAATTCACTTTTCCTTTTAACCTTCACCTGTTCAGCTTCACAGTGTGCAAGTTTATGAGTACTGAATCGGAGCCACATTGTCATAGTTAAAAAAAATAACGCTGAATGAGTTTCTGTTCTTTGCATCCTGATTCAAGGAAGCAAGTTAAAATAATCTGAAAACCTTCACAAGCAACGACAAATAGAAAATGTTACAGCAGCAGAAACATTAGTGTTAACTGGAATTAAGATTTGTGCGTTTAGTCACTTCCTATTTATGGTTATCAAAATTTAAACAAACCAACTTATTGTCTCAGTTTCATTAAAATATGCCCTGTGCTTTATCTAAACAATTAACTTTATAAAATAAAAATTAAAAGCATTTAAATGCCGTCTTTCACTAAAATGCAACAAACATGGAAGCTTTTTTGAAAAATATTTAGCGCTGTAGAGAAGGAGCCGGTCCTCGTCCCAATAATACTTCTGTGGTCGATGTGTGAAACCTTTTGTGACAGGATCCAGTCCATGTTGCACCAGAACTTTAACACTTTTCTGAATATGGCACAAAATAAAAATAAGAAACAAAAGGCACACTTCACATCTTAGAGCTAACCACAGCTTAGTCACATTTCTGAAGAGTAAAATGCAGCATGATGCTCTCAAACAGAAACAAATTTACAATTTATCTTAATTGGCACATTTCTGTTGCACTGGATTTCCATGTCTTACAATTAAATCAAAATCAAATAAACATTTTCTTTTTTTTTTTTTTTTTTTTAGCTAAAAAGCATATTTGTTTTAAACATTGTACACAAACATTTTACATGATTCAACTGAGAAAAAAAAGACAAAAGTTAATCACAGTTTGCAAGCACAGTGTGCAGCTTCCAGGACTGAACCTGAGGCTCGATGAACAGATGAACAGCAACGTCACTCGATTATGGGAGCCGAGCGATCGTTGGTGACCGTTTTTCTGAGGCGGACGTGAGCAAAGGGATTGGGCCTGAAACAAAGCTTTCAGTTAGTTTATTAATAAACTGGTACTCTCTGACAGAACGTAGAAAACTAGCTTCTTGGTCACAGGATTATGAAAACATCACTAATTACATACTGGGTAGAGTCAGTCACAGATTGTACAGATTCACACAAGACGTTTATATTTTTTTTGCAAGCTGCGTTATATTTATTTTCAGTTTCTAAATTAAACTTTAGTTTCTCCAAACATTACCTGGTGGGTGATGGTGGTGAAGCTCTTAAGTCTGATGTGATCTGCAAACCAGAAGAAACTTGTCGTCAAAAACATTAAATCACTAGAAAACACGAGGCTGTGAAGCTCTACAATTTAAACGCCTCACCTTGTTGCTGTCGGCCATGCTGTAGGGGCGCGGACGGAAGGTGCTGACCCTCTGAGGAGGGAGGGAGCGCTCCTCCTCAGACTCGGGGGTGAGGGCAGGGAGACCTGCAGACACCAGCTTGTCAAGTTGTCCGGTGCTGGTGCTGTTAGCCTTCGATAGCAAGAGAGAGCTACAGAGGAATGTCAAATGGAGAAGAAAGAACGACATGAGGAGGCAAAATGAAACCAGAGAAATGTTGATATTGAGTAAAATCGTCAACAAACTTTTGGAAATTGGAAAAAAAGTTTTGGGCTGAAGATGACAGAAAGGAAAAAATGAACCAAAATCTATTATATAACCTGGTTTTCTGTGCTGCTTTTGTTATGAAAGATGTTCAGATCAAATGCAAGGTTTAACATCAAAATGAGCAACAATTACATTTGAACCAAACACATAAATGACATAATATTGCAGCTAAACTGAAAATAGAAACTAGTGAACAGGAATAGGGAAACTCCATTGTCATCATTGATGCCAAATGTCTTGAGAAATCTTTGCTTTCTGTCTTCGTACCCCTCAAGGTGATCCCTTCTGCTGTGCTGCGGTTGGGTGTAGGAGAAAGGGAACCAGCCTTTCCTGGAAAAAAAGTAAATATTTGAGGCAGACTGACAAGCCAAACAGCAGAGGATGTTTTTTAATGAACATACGAGCAACCAAGCACAACAAATACACTCAAAAGCAAGTTTTCTATTGCTTTTTTAAAAAGTCAAATCAATGGAAAATGCTTCTCGGTTCCAATTAAGGCTTAATTTAATAACTATTTCTGTGATTAAAGAGTCCTGGCAACATTTAATCCTTAGTTCAAAATCTTGGATACTTAGCCTAGACAGATCTGAACAGGATAGTTTCTTTTGTTAAAAAAAATTACATTTTGCATTTTGTTTGTACTTCCATTTGGGTCTCTACTGTTACTAAAAAAACGCCCAAGCACATAAAAAAACCACCCAGGTGTTTGCTGGCAATAGGTTGAAGTTTTATGGTGTCTGGAAAATGAGCCGTTTTAAAAACCTCCAGATTGTTAAGTGACATTCGCCATTAGCAACCCCAGCCAGGCCCAGCCCTGTTGCCTAGCAACCCCCGCCTGTTACCTAGCAACTCAAATGGAGCTCCAGCATGTTTTTGCCAACTGGTTTTACTTCTGGAAAAGACGAGTGTTTTTCAAAAATATACGGTTGTATAATTGTGAATCTGTGTAAACGTTGAGTTAGGGGGCGTGGCCAGCAGCAGCTGATCAGGATTTAAAGTGACAAGACGCCATAAAACGTCTCATTCTGAAAAGAGGTCAAAATACACATAACTGACCAGACTGACATCTGATTATCTAAGCAAAAACTGTTATGAACATGTTCTGTATGGACCACAGACCTATTCCAACCTGTTCCAGGAAGCATAACAAGTCGCCTTTAAACAGTAGAAACTTTATCAGTTTTTTTGTGAAGCGGCAGAGCGTCATACCGTCCGGTGCGTTCGTTTTGACCGTAGTGCCACCCGTCTCTGGGCTCAGAGATGAGGAGGGTGATGTTATCCCCGGGCAGGAAGTGAAGTAAGCAAGCCCCGCCTCCTAAACTTCCTCCAGCACCGTCCAACGCTCCAGGTGTGTGAGCGAACAAGGCCTCCACGTGGGTCACTCCAGATAACGGAAGCACTCTGGGAAGACTGGAGCCTGGTAAAGAGTAAGATGGAGAAATCAGAAGGAAGATTCAAGGGAAGGGTGGATTTTTTTAAAATTATTTTTAATTAATATTGTCATTATTTTTCAAAGAAACTCCTTATAGCTTATAATTAAATATTGCTTAGTTTTAATTAGCTACAGTAGTAGTTTTAGTTTTTTTTCACACTTTGGTTAATTTTTAGGAGCAGAATTCAAAACGGCAAAGTAACTTCTCCTGTTCCCTGATTGGCCCAGTGGAAAATTTACTGCAGGAAATTAAGCAAAGGGAAGAAAACCCAGGTGGTGCTGTAAATGAGATTTGTTTTGAGCACAGGAAGCAATGGGCAGGCTAGTCGATTTCAGTTTTTGTTATTTTGTTAACTTCAGTTTGGGGACCAAACAAACATGCAGCAAATTAAAACCAGCATCTTACCCTGAAAGCCACCCAGCCTCATTTCACTGACTGGTCTCCTTGGCAGAGGCAGCGTTGCGGTAGCAGAAACGTCCCCAGATTTCAGCAGCCAGGGGTTGTGTGACGGAGAGAGCGTGTGGCTCCCGCCGGGTCCGACCTGCTGGTGCAGCAGCTGTACCGGGGTCAAAGCCCTGGAGAGAGGAGCGCTGTGGGACAGCGGTGGACTGTGGGGGGCGCTGTGCAGGATGGGGAGGGTCATGCCCTGAGAGGAGCTGCTGCTCTGAGAGATTTGACTGAGGGACATCACTGTGGAAGGGATGAGGCTTGGGGACAGGTTGGACGTGTTGGAGGCCAGGAGGAGAGAGGTGGCGGTGTCGGACGCAGATGGGCCGGCATCGGAGAGGGGGCTCACTGAGGTGCTTAGGGGGGTGCTGGTGTGCTGAGGAGAAGCTCCCCGAGAAGACCCAGGAGCAGCTGCAGCGGTGGAAGAGGCAGTGCGGAAAGCGTGAGGGGAGCCCTGAGGAGGACCAGAGTCGCTGTGGGAGGAGGAGGAAGAGGGGAGCGATCGCTGCTGCTGCTGCTGCTGCTGCTGCTGCTGCTGCTGCTGCGGCTGCTGGGAGCGGCTTGAGTCTCCATTCAGCAGAGGAGGAACCTCCTGGATGGAAACTCTCTGAAAATCAAATAACACTGCATGAAAACTAGAGAAGAAGAAGCAGAAATGCCATTCATTTTGTTCCTTTACAGCACGTGTGTCAAACTCAAGGCCTGGGGGCCAAATCTGGCTCACCATAGCTTTTTATGTGGCCCTCTAGACTCCAGATTACATCAATAAGTCCTTCCAGTTTTTCACAAATACCCAAAATTCACACAAAATCAACGGTTCCCAACTTATTTTCTGGTTTTACTGACATTTTTTCTCAAAACTGGCCAAAAACTTTGGGTTTAACTCGTGGTTGCCTCATCCTCACTTGATGTCAAGTTATATATGTGACTGATACAGCAAATAATAAAAGGTCACATTTAACATCATATATTAGCTCAAATATCTTAGAAATTCCTTACAAATATTTCTAAATTATCACCAAAAAAGCTATGATTTTGATTGCAAAAAAACACAAAAACAATCACAAAGTCTTGGTTCGGCTGATCAGTGTGAAAGGATGTTCAACATAATTTCACTTGAATGCTGAAACAGCTATTTATAAATATTTTAACAATTTAATGGTTTTTATCAATATATTCTGGAACAACCGGCTCTTTAAAAACATTCAGATTTTTGATACGGCCCAAAATGAAAATGAGTTTGACACCGCTGGTTTACAGTTTCGTTGGACAGTTACTTCTGAGTACAAGAAGACAGACGTCGACAGAGACAGACTTTATTGTCTTTCACTTAAAATTTTGCTGCAATTCTCCAACAATAAATAAATAAGTAAATAAATAATAATGAAAAGCTTAGTAGTCTCATGGAATGAGGGATAAAGCCGAGGAAGCTGACAAAATTAAAAAATGTACACTTATATTTTTTTATTTATCTATTAAGTCTGATTGGGAACAATGTATAATAACAAAGGGCTGGACAGTAAATCAGTAGAAATATATGTCACAATAAACACAGGATTAATATCAATAGATAATACATCTGATAGAATATTGAATATTCAATATATAGAATATTTTCACTGAACTCCAATCCAGAACCGCACTGCAGTCTGGGAGATGTAGGCAGAGGAAAGACTTTAGCTGCTCAACCTCTCAGCCAGCCGAGCAAGGTTGGTGGAATCAACTAAACTCACTCTCTCTTTGGTTACCTAGCAACAACTTGCTGAGTAACTTGTGGTTACCTAGCAACGAGCTGTTGAGTAACTTGAGCAGCAGAAGTTTCAGGTTTTGCCACTGAGCCTCACAATTGCTTAAAAATGATTTTTTTTAAAACGGCGTGGAGTGAAAACTGGATTAAAGTGGACAGGTCACATCACATGTTTGTAATATTTAAAACAAAAAACTAATCAATAATTATCTATCACAAATGATCAACATTAGCTGACATGAAACGTTTATATTCTGATAAGTTTTTTTTTTTAGACGTATTTTCCAGTAGCTCACAATAACATAGGCAAACTGAATAAAAAAGCGCTCCCATGCCTGTAGCATGAGCTAATTTCCAATACTTTTTCCTATGGGCTTTTACAAACACTATAAGATACTACTAAGAAATAGAATAGTAGTAAACAAGTAAAATAAGTAAAGGTGATCTAAACAACATAAACAGAGTCATATGAAGCAGAAGGAGTAAAATGTTTCAAACATAAAACAATGCTATTTTTGACACAATCAGAGGTTGTTTTGACAGTAAGTGAGTTCCAACCCAAGAATTAGGCTTTGAGAAGAAGAAGAAAAAAAAAACAAGATCTGACCTGCTCTGGTTGAGCGGTACCCAGCTTGGTGTGACGGAGGACCTCAGCTATCCCAGCAGCCCCTGGGGCTTGCGGCGCGGTGTGACGCAGCAGGTTGAGGGCCCGCTCCGGGAGCTTCGTGGGCTGAGAACATGACTGTTGCCAGGACGACAGTTTCTGCGACAGAAGCTCTCTCACCTGGATCGCATCAGAAAACACCTTTCAAAGCAGAGCTCAACGTTTTATTTTCCACTTCCACTTGGTCAACGGTTTCTAAAAACAGTAAAAGCGTTTAACAAAACCAACATGTTTTTTGGAAAATCCCTCTTTTGGTGTGTGGAAAATGACCTGTTTCAAAAACCTCCTGATTGTTAAGTCACAATCCACTGGCACTACGCCGTTACTTAGCAACCCCAGCCCGTCACCTAGCAACCCAAGTGGAGCTCTAGCATGTTTGGTCTGCTGGTTTTTACCGCTTTATGTGGTGAACAATGGCTGCTGGAAAAGACAAGTGTTTTGCTGTTGACTTCCTATTCAGAAACTAGTTGCTGATTTTTTGTGTTGGTTGTGCAGGAGGCTCCACTTCTGCTTTTCCAAAATGTACGGTTATAAAATTGCTAATCTGTTAGCAGCCATTTTCAAGTGCGAGTGTAAAAGTTGAGAACTGACCAGATTAAAATCTCATTGTCTAAGAATCATTTTGTTCAAGAAATGCAATAAACCTATTTTGTAGCTCATAGGCCTACCCTAACCTGTTCAATTAAGCATGATCGGTCACTTTTGTTTGACCTACCACGTAAAAGTGAAAGTGGATTTGCTTTTTGAGGCAGACAGAAAGGAAAATCTATTAAGTGAATTTGCAGAAAGATGAAAACATCTGTGTTTGAGTGAGGACAGGTATAAAAACACACAGAGGTAAATAAACGTGAGCAGGTCACCTTGGAGTGGTAGTTAATGAGCAGCTTAGTGACGCAGCACTGTCTGTCCACCAGGAAGCAGTATCTTCTTCTCTCCTCTGTAAGTGCAGACTTGTAGCCTGTCGCCACCAGCGCGTCCAGCTCGCCTTGTCGACGACTCATCAGCTCCACAAACTGAAGCAAAAGCCAACAGATTTCACCTTAAGCCTCAGTATATGCATGCATTTCAAATAATAATAAAAAACAAACTTTAACGTCAACTATAAATAAAAAGGCAGGTCTTTCATTTATCGCTTCATTAAAGCGTTTACAAAATATTAGTTTTTTAATTTATTTAAATTAATGGTGTTTGAATTGCACTCAAACACCAACATAAACAAAACAAATTTTACTCAGTAAACAAAAGAAAGCAACAAAGTTTCCTCCTAATGGTGCCACCTCCTTTGGTTAACAAAGTGCTTTTAAAATGGTTCTGAAGAATCAGCTGTAGTCTCTGGGTTGCTTCTCTGAGGTTCTAAGTTTAGGTGTAATGCTTTTACAGGTCAGAAATGTAATTAAGAGCTTGACCTGGCAAATCTCTAAACATTTCCAGCAGGATTTTAAAGTGAACTTTGACGATATCTGGTAACCAGAGCAGAGACTTTATGACATGAGGAAACCTTATTTAAAGTGCAGAGAAACATTGCTGGATGTGATGAATCTGTGTGTGTGTGTCCTAATTTATTCCTCACCAGAAACAGTATATATTTACACTAACGTTTAAAAATGTTTTCTACTCTATTTTTATTAGCTTAATTCTTCAGTATAACTAAATATATATTTAACATATTCATGTTAAACATGTTAGAAAAAATACAGGTTTTGTTCTGAGTTTCTTGTTTCCTGTAAATCCAGCTGAATATGATTGTTTTTAAATCATATCCTGGCCCACTTCGCACAGAATCACTCGCCTAATTCTGATTTATAATCTGTGGTAATCCTGAGAAATGTTTAGGATTTGTGAATGAGGGCTTTGTCTCCCTAATAAACTTTGCTTTGCAGCTTTTCAGGAACCAATTTAGACCCAGTTAGGGCTGTAAATGTCGCTTTACCTGCATCTCTCTGTCTCCATATTTGTTTGGGTGACGGCTGCCCTGGCTCTTCCTGCGGAGTTTCTTCAGCTGGGACTGACAGCGCTCGATCGACTCCGACTGAGACCTTCGCTCACTCTGGTACTTCTTTAGAGTGGCCTGAAAACAGAGGCAGAGACAGGAGACACACACATTTAAAAATATATATCTATATAAACTCATATCTGTCTGCAATGATACCAGCCTGTCAGTATGTGATTAAGTGAAGTTTTGTGCACCCTCTAGTAGTTTCTGACAATATTTCTTCTGTTTAAAACTGTGTAAAATACACATTGTGCCTCATTATGACAAGGCAAAAACTGTTTGGTTTGTTTTTTTAAAAAGATAGGTTAAGTCAAGTACATAAGAAATTGTGTTTCGGTTTTCAAATGCTCACATTTCTATTATTCTCAACAATCAAAATAAACAACATTACTCCCGTTATTTCTGAGGAGATTCTGAAAAATGTGTTTATTATTCAGAGCTATCAACAATAACAGACCAGTAATCTCTAAATAATCTATTTATAGGTGAAAAACAGATTTTCACATTTTTCAACGTTTTCAAAAAGTATCCATACAAGAAGAAGAAAGCAAAAAAAGTAACAACTACCAGGGTTTAGTGTATTATAAGCCTGGCGGGCCACCAGGCTTTACTTGTGCCTCCACCAGGCTTAGCACTGTTTATTTATTTCAGTATTTTTAGTGACTGTCTTTTTTAAGATTTTATAGTTAGTGTTCAGGTGTTAATCTTCCAATAACACATAATTATCAAGCAATATTTTCAAATTTCATATCAACTTTAAACATTTTTTCACTCCAAAACCCAGCGGACAGCTGGATGAATGACTTCTGCCCTGGTGCCTTGAGCTCCGGGCTTAGCAAGTTTTCTGGGGGAAACCGTGAACTACTCTATTATTCTTATGTGGCTTTACTTCTTGAATAATTAAAAAGCAAAAGCATGAACTCACTGTGAGGTATTTAATGTCCAACTCCAGCTTCTGCTCCAGCTGGGCAAGCATCTCAGAGTGAAACAGTTTCAGCTGCAACGAAGCAAAGCAACAAGTTTGTTAAATGTCACAAGCATTTTACCAGAGAAATGTTTGCCTGTCAAAGATTTTAAGCATATTTATTCAAAAAACTATGCTTTTGTCCTTTTTCAGATGGTGGTTAAACAGTGCTAAATAAAAGTAGTCTTGTTGTTTGACAATAACGAGGATTGATTTCCTCACCACATCCTCCAGCTGAACCTGAATCTGCCTGTGAACCTCGGCCATCTGAAACAGCGTGTCCCCTAAACAGCAAAAACAGACTGTCAACATAATGCAGGTTACACACAAAACAGAGATGCATTATCTCATGGAGTTAAACACTTAAATATGAAAATAAAAATCCAAACAATAAACTGGTTCTATAGCCTCTCATATCTTGGGATGGTTGAATTTCTGTACACAAACAGCAGCTAGTGCTGATGAGATGAAATACTAATGTTGTCATTGTGTTGCACTGTTATAGAGAATTAAAAAACTGAATTATCAACTGATCATATTTACACACCAGTGTGAGCACTGCAGCACAGAAAACCCGCTGCAGGAAGTTAGAAAAGAAGCATTTTAATGAATTATATGACCAACAATTAATCACTAGCTGGAGTACACAGACTTAAAAGAAAATGTAATTTGCTGAAAGGGCAATATTCTCAGACCAGTAATTAAGCCACAACTGTACAAATAATCTGTACAATTTATAGTTAAGACAAAACAGAAACCTTTGTCTGTAACATTTCTATCCAGAACTTCTTTAGAGGCGGTTTTAATTTCAGCTGCTTCAAATTCTGTGAAATAAATCTCTTCTACTAACCACCTTCTGCTATCCAATTATTGATTGGTTAATCTAAACAAATAATCTGCAGATTAGCTCTACGCTGTGTTGATGTGAAGTCAAGCAGAAAGGACTGAGCTTTTCACATGTTGATGTTTAGCTGCAGATGCATCTTTTACCACGAATGATCAAGTGTTCAGTAAAGGAAAACTATGTTGTTGCAGTTTTATTTTCATACAATTGACGGATTAATTGTTGGAATAATCAATAGAATAATCGATAAGCTGCAGCCCTAACCTAGATGGACCAATAAGCTGTGCTTTTAGTTTAACTATAAAATTATTTATTATATATTCAGATTTTATTATATTATTTATGTGTAAGATTTTCATAATTTTAGCAAAAATAGTGATTGATGTTTTATTTTATCTAGGTACTTTAAAATTTTTATTAAAAATATGATCTTTGTATTTCTACATTTACTGGTTATGTTTCCAGAGCTTTATCTTTAGTAACAAAAGTCATTTTTGTCACTAAGCTGTCCAGTTAAAGTTCTTCTTTGCTCCACTTTGTTTTGGTTCCAATAAAAAGCCCCGAAAGTTAATGTTTACAGTGTAATGTGGACAAACTCAGTCTCCAACAGAACCTCTCCAAAGCGGCCCGACAGGCCAGTCAGGAAGCACCAGAAGTCGTTGCTCTGACACAGTTTCTCATGAACAAAGTGTCGGTCAGTGCTCGTCCCTCCCGCAGTCACACGGCGCTGTAGTATGTGGTCGCTGGCAGCTCGCCCTCCGACACTCCTGCCTGCCTCCCCCGCCGTTTTCAGCATTACAATGAGATCATGTGGTGTTGTTAATCTCCCAACAATGGCTCTACTCTCTCCCTTTCCCCTCTGTTTCCCTCAGAGTTTCCCCATCTCACAAACACTCCCTACGTGACGATCTACTCCGGTTTAACGATCAAAAACTCCACCGGGTTCTTCAGCTGCAGACTCACCCAGCTCCTTGGAGCCCTGGCTGTCACTGGCCAGCTCCCCGAGCTTCACTAGAGCATCAAAGTAGCCCTTTGCAGCCACCGTCACTCCTGCAGCACACAGAGTGAATGTCAGCCTATAAATGCTGAATGATTCTGACACATCCCAGGAAAATGGACCAACCTGTCAGAGCTTTCTCATAGTGTTTTCCCATGGTGACAAAGTTCTTCAGACTGGGGTTGAACTGGTCCAGGATGCCCTGTTGGCACAAAAAACTGATTTCTTAAAGGGGAAGTTCAGGATGTTTAGGGTGAGGATCTGAATAGTTAATACCCGATCAGCAGGAGAATGTAAAGCTCATCTTCTTTCAGTAAACCCAGATAAGTTGGAAGCAGAGGCCGAATCTCTAAAGTTTTAAAATGACGACAATCTAAAAAAAGGTTTGGGACTAGAAATAAAATGTTTAATTTGATCTTCACCGATTAGCCAACTAGACTGATTGTGGTACAAATACATGTTGCAGTCTGTACTTTTAAAGAACTTAAACTGTCCTGGATCTTTGGAGGCAACTTTACAGAACCTTTTAGTTTAGTCTGCACAATTAAAATACAGATCAAAGATATTAGTAAAAAAATATTAATGATAGCAATGCAGGAAGAGGCAAAAGCCCGATTAGTGTAGAAAAAATACGTATTAAATCCAACTACCTTCATCAATTGATCATAAATTCATGAAATACAATCATATAGAGAAAATATGTGAAAACACATCTACAAAGTATTAATGGGATTTTCAGTAGAATATGAAACTATTAAATGTCTCACATACCAGGTATTTTTTTATTTTTATTTTACTGAGTTTACTGGTGATTTACCCAGAACTTACTGGCCAGTTCTTAAGATCTTACTGGTCCCTTTTTTAGAATGTGCTGTCTGGTTTCCTGGAAGTTATGAGCTATTTTCATATAACTTTTAAGGAACTTGATGCTCACTTTTCCGGAATCTATCAAACATTACCTAAAAAACTAAAAGTCTCTTTCTAGACTCCCAAAATCTTAATTATTAACTACTTATTACCCTGGACCTAAACAGGTACGTTCCCAAAACATAGGGTTTTGTTTGTGGGTAAGAAATTGTCACAAAAATTATTACAATAAAATATAATATTGTCATTTTGAGACTATTTTCAATTAATAATGATGCAAGTTTGCCCCCTCGAAGACTAATAAACGTTAAATTTGTACAGATCACTCCACACATGAGCTGGAAAACATTTTAAACATCCAAAATAAAGCACAGCAAGCAAAAACAACTATCATCCGAATCATCCGAATGGAAATTATTGAGCTAACGTTAATTTATTATGCGATAAATTTCTTATTGCGAGAAGCTTACCAACAGATTCCATGAAGGTTTCAGGAAAACACTGTAAAACTGGAACCAAATATAAAAGGTGATGCAGTTATACCTTGTAGACATTTTCTGTCATCTTGTTGATCTCTTCAGTTCGAGACATTGTTGCTGTTTGTGGTTTGGTTCTCCTGTTTCTTGGTTGCTCGACTGTCTAAACTTCACAGATGATCTGAAAAAGAAGAGATGAACTTAAATCCAGAGACGTCTAAAGCATCTCCTACGAATCTACCAAAGAAACTTTTTCGGTTTCTCCTCGTAAATATCCCGACTTTTCTCTTTAAGGAGGGATTTAAACAGAAGAGCTGCCGCTGGAGCTATCAAAACAAGCGACAGGCAGCGTCTTGGGTTTCATCTGAGGACAATTTTATTTTCACACGGATCCCATCTCTGTTTTTCTGCATTATCACTTCACAACCCAAATATTTCTCCAAGATTCATGTGCCAATCGAGTTCAGATGAGAACAATGGGCTCCTCCAGTCCGAGTCACAGGTGTCAGAGCGCTGAACAAACAGGCGACGTCTACGTTTCCTGTGCAGAGTGGGGGAACGAGCCGCCCAGAGGGGTCAGAGGATTTCCAGTCTGGACTGAATGGCAAAAAGACTCACCCGGTTTTCCCTGCGCACCCCTCCTTTGTAATCACAGCGAGATTACAGAGAAAATGTTGACCCAGATCAACTAATGCTACAGGACACAAAGAAAACATTTCCACAGTCTTGCTCATTAGGGCCACCCTGGTGAAGTCTGTGGTTTCTAATTGGGGGAGAAAAAAAAAGGTGGAGAAGTGGGAGCTTTGGTCAAAGTATGTCCTTTTTATATGTGAAATGGACGAAGCTTTTAGGTGAGGATATTCTAGCTTCGTTGGGGTTAAATCTGAGAAATAAAGTGCTGCTTGTTTCAGGATCCGACAGGAAAGGTCTGCAGGTGGTTGGGAAGTGATACAGAAGATGCATTCATGTGATTTTTCTTCAAAAAGAGAAAAGCAGCTTGATTTAGGTGCATGGTTATAAACTAAAACTAAAATATGTAGCTTTTGGATGAATTAACTTCATGCGTTTTCTGATCAGAATGCACACGCTAAGCCACTGACAGTAACAGTAAGAAATTCATGCACAAAATTTATGCAAAAATCACTAGTAATTTGGAGATATTGCTTCCAACTTTTCATTTTCTACTATACCTTTCTGTGAGATATTCATGCATTTACATTTTGCACCATCAAACGATGTTTTCGTATTAAAGCAAGAGCAGCGAGTTGCGCTTAAATCCACCGTTTTTGCACCTGAGGCTGCATAAGTACATCAAAAATGTTGCTGCAAATAAACCTGCTTCTTCTACTCATTAAGACAGCTGTGCAGGAAATGTTTGAAGAAACTATTTAAACACTTTTTTTTTTTTTTTTTTACTTTTTCAGAGAACTAAAAGCTGATCTCCAGCTTTGAGCTCAAGAATTGAACTGCAATAATAAAAGAAGAAGTTACATACCTTTTCTGGGTTCTTTGTAGGAAATGAAAAAAGCTTGCAGCATGTCTTCTAGGGGTTTAATGAGCTATAACTCCCCCTCTTTTCTTCCTATTAGACTACTTTCCCTCTCCGTCAGTTTGTGGGGGGTTGTTTCATCCAGCAGAGCACTAAATCTCACCTCCCCTCCACCTCCTTTTTTCACATGGCCTTCTCCTTTCCTCTTTTTTCTCCCCTGCCTTTGCCTCTCTTTTTTCTCCCGGGAATTGGGGTCAGATATTCGGTGCCATTCAGTACCTTTTCCTCATTACTGAGCCGATTATCAACATGCCTTCACGCCTGCAGAGAGAGAGAGAGAGAGAAAGAGAGAGAGAGAGAAAACTGACCAGAGAGCCACAACCAAAACCTGCACCAGTACAACCAGCAACCCAGCCGTTGGAAACCCCAGTCAGCCTCCCATTCTCTGAGTCCCCCTCTCTCACTTGGGCAGAATAACAATGAGCCAATGGGACTTCATCTGAATAGCAGCAGGAGGAGAATAATGACTTGAACTTTTTAAGCCAAAGACAGAGAGAGAGCAGCAGAGCCGGGCCTATCGCCGGCCCACATACAGCCGGCCCATCACACATTCCTGCTCCATGCGCCGGGAGGAGGAGGAGGAGGAGGAGGAAGAGGAGGCCCGACACGGACACAGCCTGGCCTTTCATTTACAGCCACAAGCAGAGTCACAGATTAAACACTCGCTCAGGAAATTAAGGTGACGCAGAGGACACTTTGAAAAAAAGGAAAGAATAATTGAGCAAGTCGGTTTCTGCAGGAAACTCCAATTTTTAACTTTGTTTGTCCCTCATCAGTGTTTTATTTAGTTGATAATTCAGGAGAAAGAGGTCAAATTCTGCAGTCTGTCCTGAAACATTTAGATAACGGATCATTTGTTAGTCTAAAACACGTCAAATAAAATTCACTTAAAGCAATTTCAAAAGAAAAATACGAAGAAATAAGTAATAAAATAAGAGGCGCACCAATTGCAGTTTTCTGGCCGACCGTCGCTCATCATTCTATAAGAAGCTTGATCTGCTGATTACAATTTATTTTTCTGAAATGTTGCTAAGTATAGCAAGAAAGTCGCTGAGGTGGTAACACTCGGTCTGTCAGTCAAACCTCTCTCACTGCAGAGAAAACGAGGACAGTGGCTGATTTTAACACCTTTGCTGATGATCAGTGGATAAGATCAGCTTCAAATATAAGTATCGGCCAATCACCGATCTCCCAAAATTAAGGAAATCGGATTCATCGGCTGGTCGATTTGGTGGTGCACCCCTAAAAAAGAAACACAAAAGTAGACCAAGAACAAACATTTTTAAAAAACGGACTGAAATGTTGCTAAAATAATAATAATAACAATAATAATAAAAACCCTCTTCACATTCAGCTTTCTACAGTTTCCTGTTCAGACTGTTATTTGGACCCATTCCCACTTTCAATCACCTTGACAAAAATCCAGGCTCCACCTCCGGACCATGAGCATAATGAGGCCACCACCATGTTTCACAATGTTCGCAGTGTTGCTATGGCGATGCTCAGCAGCGTCTCTTTGCCGTATCTTTTCATTCTGTGGCTCAAAGGTTCCAGTTTCATCAGACACATATTAATCATTTGGGAGAACATGCAAACTCCAGGCAGAAATACGGCACTGAACAGGTGATCAACTCTAAACCATTCGCACTTTTTTACTCTCTCTCTCTCTTTGTCGTTTAATTAAGCACACCCGTTGCCGTGGCAACCGCTCGCTCCTCGAGCCGAGCACAGATTACGTTTAAAACATTTATTCCGTTACGATATCAGGTTTTCAGGCTTGATATCTATTTATTTTGCGACTAAACACAGCGGTGGTGGATTAGTTAATTTTAAACTTCTGCTCTGCTCGTTATTTTGATAACGGAACCGAAACGCACAGAACTGCGTAACACCTTGTTGAAACAATAATCACTGAGATTATTATTGTTTGTTGGGTCATTAATTTGAAAAACGTTTTGTTGACTTTTTGTTGTTGTTTTTAATAAAGTTATGAACGTTTTGATAAGGAGTCAGAGGGCGACGTGCTGGTCTCAGCGTCCTGGCGGCGTCCAGTTTGTCACCTAATGCCGAGATCGACTCAAAACCTTCCGCGATAGCAGCCCTGCTCTAACAAAGAACAGTTCAGAAACAATATGAAATGGGGGAGGAAAAGCTAATTATTCACTGATTAAGTCAGATTGTTCTTGAAAAACTAATCAATCACGGCTGATTAGTGGGTGCACTCACAGCTGCTCAGTGAAGCCATTGATCTTTTACAGCCGCTCCCCTCTCTTTCAGATACTGCTTACCCCCGCTAAATCTTTTAGGGGTACGCAGTACCCTACCGTACCCCCCTACTTTCACCCCTGGAAATACCCCAGACCAAAATTTGACCTTCTTGCCCAAAGGCAACAGCAGCTAACTGCACCACTGTGTTGCAGACCAACATAGTTATCAGGTGATGCTGATAATATTTTATTTTCTTGTTAGGGTCTCATACTACGGCATGTATCACAGAGATGCTCCCATTTCTGGCTGTATTAAATCAGTTTTTGTGAACTTACAACGGTTTCCCAGTAGGTGGCAGTGTTTGGCTGACTCACAAAGGTCCAAGAAAGTGACTAGAGAACGAATAAGAGTTTTTATAGCTGTTCCCAGTATGAAAGAGAAAGAGAGTCTTAGGTTTTTTTAAAAAAAGGTTTATTCAGAAATTATTGATTTAATTGGTTGTTTTTATTTACTTTAATATATAATAATCAAAAGCATGAGTATCACTGAAAACTAAAGATACAAATCTTGGTTTATGTTCAAATTATTTAATAAAAGTCACAGAAGCTACTGTCTGGAAAAATGTTTGAGTTAATAAAAAACAAAATCAGATGAGTAATTTGTTCATTCATTAAACTGAAACTCAAGCAATTAAAAAAAGGAAATGATTTTCAGGAACAAACCCCTCAAATTTATGTTTATATGACTTTTTCACATTGATGCCAACAGCAGGAGTAACCATGGAAACGACACACCTGTACTACCTCTGTGAATCACCGTGGATTTCTGATGAGGAGGATCTGAAGATTAATTGCATCTAACATTGTGTCAATGCTCAGCACAAACTACCTTTGCAGTGAATTACAGCTGGGTTTTTGTTGGATTTTTATTTTAATCCTGGAAGTAACTCTGTGTGCTTCTATGACATATGAAGAGCATTTCTGTCCTGCGTTATGAATCTATTGCCTGAATATCAACTTAAAGTGATAGCTGCAAATATGCTTAAAACAAAATAATTGTATTTAAGTTGGTGTCTTGGAGAGGAAAACATTTTGCCACTAAGACCTTTTTCTATTTCTGCTCTGATCGCCAGACATCAGCTTGACCTCTGGTTGAGCAGGCGGAGCAGATTTGGGGTTTCCGGAGGTACCTGGTCACATGGCAACATGTCTTTGGGAACAGTTGAGCTTCTGTTGTCTGGTGTCATTGCATGCAAGCCGTTGGTGAGCACTGACTTCCTCTGAGCCTAATTTACACACGCTAAGGAGATTGAGAGGCGGGAGAACCCGACACGCACTGACCTAATAAACAGTAAAGAAAAGATGAGACAACCTCACCGCCCCGTCTGTACTCGTCACACATACTTCACTGCAAACCCTCACCGCAGGGTGGGTAATTGTCAAAAGGTTTCTTATTTAATCTAAAATGTAAGCTGGAGAAAATCCATATGTCATATACAGCTCTGGAAAAAAAATTAAAAGCCCACTGCATTGAAAACCTCCTGGTTATTCCACCAAATATTGATTTCTGAACTCTTCCTAAGTTAAAACATCAGCATTGTTGTTTCTAAACGGATATGAACTTGTTTTCTTTGCATGATTTGATATCTGAAAGCACTGCATCTTTTTTGTTATTTTGATCATTTCTCATTTTCTGCAAATAAATACTACATTTTTGCTTGGAATTTCAGAAACATGTTGTCAGCAGTTCATAGAACAAAAGAACAATGTCCATTTTACTCAAACATCTAAATATAAAAAGTAAAATCAGAGAAACTGATCAATTTCAGTGGTCTCTTAATTTTTTCCAAAGCTGAATGTGGAAGAATATGAACCTGCTTCAATTACACAAAATACTGAATTAAAATCAGGCCATGGTTTCCGAATCATTTCCACAACAAAACCATTATACTTAGGCAATTATAAATAATTACAGAATGTGGTATTTTGTTGGAATTGCTCAATTTTTCTTTCTCTATTATATAAATCTTTCATTTAAATGTTTCCCACCTCATGTTGTTGCTCCTAAGTGACACACTATTGAGGCGTTTTTGTAGATCCTTCCTCCCTGCAGCTGTATGACTTTATGATCATCACTGCTCACAACAAACTCAACAAGTGTTTACATTCCTGCTACATTTGTACAACTTTACTCATTCTGAGTAATATTTCTACTCTTATCTGCACATTTTATTGTCACTAACTGTAAATTAATGCTCAAATAGACATGCACATTTTGCAAATTAACTCAGTTGTATATTCCTTTGAACTGGGGTACACTATTTTTATTTCACAATTAAGTGCTTTATAAATCAGAAAATGCTAAAATATTCAGTAATCTTTGTAGTTTTATAGATTGTTCCCATTTAAAGTTTTGATGCATTTAGCAAAAGAAGAAGAGTGTTAATCTTTTACAGAACAAGTTAAAGTTTTACTTCTCGGTTCATGTTTTTTGTTGGTACAATTGTTCAGTATATGATTAAAATGTTTTACACATTTTCAAAACACACAACTTAGTCCTCTGCAAATGTTATTCAGACATAAATTTCTTACTCATCATACAAATCTAATTGTTTTTGACCCACTAATAATGATTTGTAGACAGATTACAAAATCCATTGTACTTTTTTTTACTTCTGTTTGTGACAAAAAACTAAAAAATATCAACATTCAAAATGGATGTTTTGAATGAGTTCGGATGTTCGGATGTGGTTCACAAATAAGTCCGTATTAGTGAACCACACGCACGCTGCTGTGTCGTCCTCGCTGTATTTAAGTCTGTCTATCAATCAACATGTTTGTGTGTGATTTCTCTTGACCCTGCAGCAGCCGTCTGTCAGTCAGAGAGGAATTAATCAGGCCAATTCCTCCCATGCTGGGATGTAGGTGAGCTGGCTGAGTGACGAGAGCAGCAGGAGCTGAGGGCCAACATTTGGATCCTGTTTAAAGGGATTTGGAAACCGCAAATCAAATGAAAAAAAAAAAAAACATGTTCGTCAGAGCTGCGGATTTGATTAGGTCCTTGTGTCTAACAGAAAGGATTAGATGGCGGAGGGGGTGAGGTAACAGGTAACAGGGAGTGGCTTTTTAAGGGAAACGATAACAAAGGAGGAGGAGAGGAAAAAAGAAGGGAGAGACAATGAAGGAGAGGCAGAATGAGCTGAGCCCTCTGGAGTAAATCTCTCTCAATCTGATCAGCGGGAGAGGAGAACTATCTAACGAGTGTGGACACACCAACCCTCAGGTAAGCGCTCTGGGCTTTAATAATGAAACATTTACTTCTCTACAACTAGAAAAATTAAGGCGGAGGATACCAGAAGGTCATTCTTAGCTTATTTACATTTTATTAATACATTAACATTTATTAAAGATGTAACAAAATAAGCTTGTTTACATATTTAATCAATCTGAACAATATTTATGCTTAAAGATCTATTCAAAAATATAAATGAATATACTTTTGTTGTTCTTGATGTCGTGTGATGTGTTTCTTTACAAAAGCAGATATTTTACCATATGAAAAGCTCTATATAAAAAAAAACACTAGAGAGGATCCAATCTCTACGAGTCAGAACTGAACAAAATGCTACACAAAAACTGTTTTTGGTTCATTTAATTGGTTGAATTTTTGATTAATTTTGAATATATGACTTTAAAAATGTGTTAAAAGTTTCACGAATTCAGTATTGGAGATTAATTTGAATGACGAGAGCCAAAAACTGTAATAAGCAACATACTTTAGTAGGAATGTGTTGAAATAAACCCTGAAGTTTAAGCAAACAATCTTTGAGAAACCTGGCATTAAATCTAACCTGAAGAGAAGATTTTAGTGTTGTTTTATTATTTATCAAAATCCAGACTCAATTCTGCATGTTTGAATGCTGTAATATTAACATCCACACAATACAGAATGGATATTTTAAACTGAATTAGTCCTAAAAGTGTCTCTAGCAATTTAAAAACTCAACAAGTGAGAAGATTAAACCTTGAAACTGCAAAAAAAAAAAAAAAAAAGTTTTTAACTCCATCTTAAGTTTTTCAAATAGTCTTGATTAAAGGAGCAACTATAAAGAGCTGGCCTTTAATTACATATCTCAGTGAACTTGTCAGTTTCTAACCTGAGACTAATCGCTCTGCTTTACCGTCCACCCTGACCATATGTTGCTGGGATGATGCACGACCCCACAGTCTGCGTCGGATTAACACCGACCCGCACACACCAACACACCAAGGAGTGTACAAGCCCACTTATCTCTGACTAAGATAGCAGAGCAACTGTCTGTAATTAGGTTAATTGGGGGAACCTGTGGGTGATAATAAACTTAGGTCTGAATGATGGCGATTGGGTGTGACACGATTTTGTCCCCCGACCATCTGTCTCCCTCTAAAGCCCTGCTAATCTCAAGGGGAAGCAGGAGAAGAACCAAAAAGATCCATTCGGAGCTTCAAACTACTTCTGCAACAAGCTGAAGATTGATCTGGTTGGTTTCTGCTTTGTTTTACGATTGATAAATCATAAGCCAAGTCAGCCATGCATGAAGTTTGAGCACAAATCCACTGAGAGCAACAGGTGGTCAGCGAGGTTTAGCGGCCGCTTCTCGGCTGTGCCATTTCAAAATGCCGACACTGTATGATGAAAGACGTCATGCAGGGAGGTCAGCTGCCTTTGTGGAAACACGCCGGGCATCGAAACCCTTTGAGCCTGTTTGCATTTTGTCACGTTGTAACATCAGTGAATTTCACCGGGATTTTATCTGATCGTTTTTATAGTTTCACAATTTCTACAAAGTGTAATTTGCATTGGTGTACCCTCTTCACTGTGGTGATACCCCTAAATAAAATTCAATGTAACCAATCATCTATTGTGTAAATAGAGTTCATCTCAGTTCTGGAGTCCATTCAATCATTTAAAAGTGAACATTGTAGGTCCGTAACGCCTTTAATTAGTTCAGAAAACACTTTGAAAATGAATATCTGAGCTTGTAGGTCCGTCCATGTTTAGCCTAAACAAAGATGTTGAAATCCTGGCATTGTTATGATTATCCCCAACACACAATTCAAAAACATGAAGACATTAGAAGACGTTTTATGTAGATGGTTTTCATAAACATTTTCATGTTGTATATTCTTTGGAGTGTAGACAGGGCCGGCCCAAGCCTTTTTGGGGCCTTTGTCAGATTCATATTTGCATCCCCCTTACTGGAGTAGCAAACTAAAAAAAAATTATATTTGGATTTTGAGATGTGAAGTGGTATTTACGTGTGCTATATTATTTTGATTATCTGAAAGTAACATCAGACAATAAACACTAAATTTACAGTAAAAAAAAGTTAACATGAATATCTTGCATTTCCAAGAGTGGCAGCAGCCAACAACAGGAAGAGATTAACTTACTATTTGTGGACCAACTATGAAAAATAATACAGAAGTTGTTATTCCCCATTTCATAGTATTTAGTTTGTATTATTAAATATATTATTTAATCATAAATAACATATTATTTGCTCTTGAGGCACCCCTGGTGGCGTGGAGCAGCAGTTTAGCTCACATATGCCTTGGGCCGGCTCTGAAAATATTGTAACTGTAACACTTGAGCAGCAAAGGAAATTAACTAACTAAGCTAACTTCTGAAGAAAATTTCAAAATCATGCGTCATCTTTATTTATATCAACAGCTCTGCACTACTTTGTGTTGTATAACATAAAGTCCACCAATGGATGAGTTAAAGTTTGTGGTTTTGATAAGAGAAAATGAGAAAATATGAAAAGCTCAATCGGTAAAAAACTTTGACATTAGCAATGACATTACATTAATCTACTAAATACAGAAGTTTGGGATGTTCCATGAGGGCGTTTTGGCATCCTTTAAGGCTTCTAAAGAGTTAAAATGTTCCAGCCAAATGTTTGAGTCGGGATGTCTGACCTTTAACATGATCTAATCCTCCTCTGGAAGGACTTCCTAGTTCTTCTTGGAACAGCCAAGGTTATTCGCCAGACGCTGGCCGAGTCCAAAGACGTCACATCCTGAAGAAGGTTTAGTTTAAAGTCTGACAGCAGAACAGCCAGAAGCTAAAAGGAGATTTTTTCCAATGCCTTTTCACCTGTGTGGGCAAAGACAAAGAGAGTCCTGTAATGAAATAATAAGACTTAATTTATTTTTGTGTGAGTTTCCATAGGCTTAAAGACTTTCATTGAACAGTAGCTATGCCAATATCTAAATAACAATGCTTTCCTAATGTTAATCAGCCAAGTTTATCTGTGTAGCACATTTAATTAATTTATGTTTTTTATGAAAACAAAAAAACATCATAAGCACATCGTATAGCCAACAGTTGTAAAGGTCAGTAACAAGCATCACATTTTATCGATTAAAATAATCAAATATGTTGTTAATTTTCCAGGGACTATGATTCAGAAGCAACTCTAAACAGGTGGGTTTTTAGTTTACATTTAAAGGAACTCAGTGTTTCAGCTGTTTTGCAGTTTTCTGGAAGTTTGTTCCAAATTTGCAGAAGCTGAATGCTCCACGTTTTGTTTTGGGGATGCAGACCAGAACCAGAAAGCCTGAGTGGTCTGGAAGGTTTATATGACAACAAATATTTATTGTGGTGCTGAGCCGCCCAGTGAACAACAGTATTTCAGAGTCTAGAGCAAGTGTTTTCACCCTGGAAATGTTCTTCAGGCAACAGAAGGCTGACTTTGTAATTGTCTTTGTGTGACTCTGAAGGTTCATGTCTAATATTTTTTTACAGGTCTGTCTAACTGCTTCATGATTAAAAGTCTTCCAGAAGATTCTTCTCATCTTTTTCTGTTTTTTATCTTTCCATCGGAACATTTTTTCATCCACCAACATCTCATATTGTGAAGTGAAGCCACGTTTTGTGGTTTTTTTAGATGGAGATTATGAGGAGCGCCATGTTCCTTCTTCCTCTGGTTGTTTCTCTACTTCACCCCACATCTGCCACATCAGGCCCAGACTTCAACTACGGAGCCCACCCGCGCTTTGTCTGCACCCCAATCCCTGCAGACACAGACCCTTCCTGCTTCCCCACAGCAGGTACGGGCGCCGGGTCGACGGGGCCAGGAGGATCAAACCATCAGAACGTCCCTCCCAGCGGCTGGTGGGGGGCCAGCGACGAGGCTAAAGCCACCATCCTCCACCTGAGGGAGAGCCTTGTGCAGCAGAAGGAGATCATCCTGGACCAGAGGGAGACCATCAGAGAGCTGACGGCCAAGCTGACCCTGTGTGAGGGCGCTGGGCGAGGCCCGTCGCTTCACGACGAGCACCACGGCTCTGTGTCATACTCGCATCACAAGGGACTCTCCGTTCACCACACATCGTACACCGACAACAGTCACTATGGCAACGGCAGACTCATCCCAGACTCACAGCACCACCACTCCTCAGTCCAACGATCCGATGGAGGGTACGGCGGCGGCCACAACCACGGGAAGGACAAACACGGGACGGCGGGAGACAGCACATCGACGATGGAGCAGCTGGAGAGGATGCTGCACGCGCTGAAAGAGAGACTGAGCAGTCTGCAGGTGAGCAGCTGGAGGAAGGGAAAAGCTCACTTCGGATAAAACTGCAGAAAGAGACGAGAAAACGTAGGGGAAGTTCAGTGGAAGGATAATCATAAAATTCCTTGCTTTACAAATTCAAATCTGAAAAGTTGGGATGCAAGACATATTGGCATTGAAGTGGACATATTGTGCAAAATTTATTTTTCAATTTGGGTCTCAGCTGTTTCTAAAGACAGCCCATATGCTTAAAAAAACCACTGTCATTTTTGGAAATAAGTTAATGTTTTCTTGTTGTCTGGAAAACAAGCAGTTTCAAAAACGTCCTGATTATTAAGTCACATTCGATGAGCACTGTACCTCACCTAGCAACCCCAGTCAAGCCCAGACCATTACCCTAGCAACCCAAGTGGAGGTCCAGCATGTTTGGTCAGCTGGTTTTAACACTGTACAATGGCTGCTGGAAAAGAAAATTGTTTTGTTGCTGACTTACCATCCAGAAAACACTTGCTGCTTTCTCGTTGGTTGTGTAGGAGGCTCCACTTCTGCTTTTCAAAGATGTATGGTTTATACTTTCACATCTGTTTGCAGCCATTTTTTTTTTTTTTTGCGTGAGTGTAAACGCTGAGTTTACAGCAACAGCTTGTTTGGACTTAAACAAAGTCACTCTGAAAGAACATCAAAATAGGTACAATTGACTAGACTGAAATCTCATTATCTAGGAATGATTTTGTACAAAATATGTAATGAACTTGTATTGCATAGCCCAGAGATAGACCAATGCTAACCTGTTCAAGGAAGAACAACAGGTCACGTTGAACAAAATGTGGAAGAAATTGGTATAAACTCTTATGCAAGAAACTGTAGAGGAGTGATGAGAAAAGGACGGGGCTGGAGAGAGGATGTGACGTCCCCATGTGGATTGGAACGCATTAACTCTGCTGTCACGAGGCTGTTTGTTGAAGTCCCAGATCGCTGCATCCTCTGAGCACTTAAGACAAAAGAACAATGAATTACTTAATCTCACAAAGCCATTCACTCGTTGGCAGGAGAGTCTGATGTCTATCAGTAGCCACCTGACAACAACAAACGGCTCAAAGTTGCTTCTCCACAAGGAGACAGGGCCGGTTTGCTAAAATGGTGGATGTATTAAATATGCATTTATGGCGCTGGTCTTCCCAGACAAATGTCAACATCTGTGGGAGTGGTGTGTGGAAGATCAGCTGCAATTATAGTGATCTCCCTTGACAGACAGTAATCAGGGCAAGCACCAGGACAAAGCCTGGATTACCTGAAAGGAGGAGCAGGAAGATAAAGGATACAAACGGGACTGAGCAGCTGCATCTCAGAAGACAAGATGATTAGTATGTGTTGACGCTATGTCAACAAGGCTCACCAACACCTGTTCATGTGTTACTTTAGGCCAGAGGTGTCAAACTCATTTTTATTTTGGGCCATGTCATGATCATGAATATTCCAGAAGGCCTGGCTGTGCCAGAAAAAAACATTATCAAACTGTTAAAATATTTATAAAGAGCTATCTCTGCATTCGATAAGCACTTCTTAAAATGTAATAATACTTTTCAAACTGATTTTTTTTTGCTAACAAAATCACTTATTTTGTGGAGCTAATTTAGAAATATTCGCAAGAAATTTTGCGATATTTGCATTCACGTATGACTTTTTGTTACTCGCTGTATCAATTGCGAATTATGACTTAATATGAAGTAAGGCTGAGGCAGCAATGAAGAAGAAGTAAGAAAGTTAGCAGTCACATAAACCCAATGCTTTGCAAAACAGTTGTGGAAAATTTTCAATAAACTCTCAATTATGAATTAGCACAAAAAAGTGGAGGGATTTTGCATGAATTTCAACAGTTGTGGAATTGTAAAAAACTGGAACTGATTGATTTAATTTGGCTGAATGCAGATAAAAACTGCTTTGATTTGATCAATGGTGTAATAGTTAAGCACACGTTACCTTGACGGTTCTATTGTTGCGTCAATCTGTAGTTTAGGGCCACGTAGAAAGCGATGGAAGGCCTGATTTGGCCCGTTAGAGTTTGACACATGTGCTTTAGGCTAATTTGCACCAGTGTGTTGTAATGTTTGCTGTTTTTATCTTCCTCAGAAGAGGAACAGCACCAGCACATACTCCAGCTCTCTGAAGGAGCTGCTGCAGAGGAAGATCAGCACCCTGGAGGAGCAGCTGCACCACCACACCACCGCCCTGGGCAGCAGCGCAGACCAACACCACGATGACGACTCCGGCCACAGAGATGACGGAGACCACCACGACGACGGTCACCACGACGACAACCACAAACACGACCACGACGACGAACACCACGACGTCCACGACGACACCGGAGACCACACGGACCATCATGACGACAGCCACAGCGAAGACCACCATAATGGAGATCACGATGATCATGATGAAGGTCAGGATAGTGATAGTGAGGAGGAGGAGGATGAGGATGAGGAGGACGAGGAGGAGGAGGAGGAAGAGGAAGAAGAGGAGGAGGAAGAGGATGATCACAGGAGCAATGAAACAGAGGATCACAGCTACCTCCCACACACTGGGTACAGAACTGGTTTCCACTCTAATAAACTGGAAACGATGCTCAACCAGCTGCACCTGACAGGTAAAATTCACCTGACGCTCTGCTGATTCCCAGTTTAGATAAAAACTCTTTAGATGCAAAAACACGACATTTTATCTACTATTTTTTTGTCTAATTTCTAGTGCAAATATCTTAGAACACTTGACATAAGACAAAACTCACATAAGTAACTTTTCAGCAGGATGTAGGAGACTGTTTTAAGTCAATAATTCCTCATACTGCTAGTTCTACTGGAAGATTATTTTGCTTATAACATGGGAAAAATAGCTTATAAGCAAAATAATCTGCCAGTACAACTAGTACATTTTTAAATCAATATAAGAAATACATTAAAAGATGTGGAAAAACAATGAATTCAATTCCCTTTTTAAATAAGAAAATACACATTTTATTGCCTAACATGCAGCAGCATAGCATTCCTTTAGTGAATGCTTGATCATTTGTAGCAAAGGAAGAATGTTCTCCACTCTAGTTGGATATAATTTGAATATTTTCACCTTCCTAAAAGAGCTGCCTAAGCCATTTTTGCCAAACGCAATTTTGTCAAAATAAAAAAATGCCCCCTTTTTACTACTGAAAGATGAATTAGACAAAAAAAAAAAAAACACTTTTGGCTAAAAATGTCGTAGGTCAGTATTTTGGAAAGGTGACAATTTTTTTCAAGCTCCTAAATAAATCTAGTATGTTCCTCATAGCAGAACAGCTAAAACATTAAAAACAACTTACATTTTCCTCCACAGCTTCCAACAAGAAACATTCCAAGAACCTGGATGCCTTCCAGATCAGCTTCCCGATGAGGACCAACTACATGTACGGCCGGATGAAGAGGACTCTGCTGCAGGAGATCTTCGCTCTGACCTTGTGCCTCTGGATGAAGGCAGGCGTGGGACCCGGACTGGGGACTCCTTTCTCCTACTCTGCACCCGGACAGGCCAATGAGTTGGTGCTCATCGAGTGGGGGAACAACCCCATCGAGCTGCTGATCGATGACAAGGTGAGGAAGAGCAAAGGAAAGATATCAAGTTGGTACATTATTCGCTTCTTATGACTCTGAGATAAATATTAACACATTCCTTACAACACAGTTTGTGTGGCTGGGTGGCACAGCTGGTAGAGCATGAATTTAACTGTCATGTGTCAACATGGCATCACCATCACACTTTAAAAAAAAATGTTCCTGTCTGATCCACAGGCTGTGACGCTGCCCTTAACTCTGAGTGATGGGAAGTGGCACCATGTTTGTGTGACGTGGACAACGAGGGACGGACAGTGGGAGGCCTACCAGGACGGTGTCCAGCGGGGCTCTGGGACGAATCTCTCTCCCTGGCACTCCATCAAACCTGGAGGGGTCTTCATCCTGGGACAGGAGCAGGTAAAGACGAAAAATATTTTTTGGCTTTTGTGAGAACTTACAAAATTATTTTGCATCCTTTTAACCCCTCATAAGTCAACGAGAAAAATCCCCCGTAAAGCTGGTGCAGTTTTTTAATAAAAGTATGCAATTTTTAGAAAAAGTGTTATTACATAGTTGTCATGACGTCATGAGACAGTAGTAGTATGAGACAGAATCTGTGAAATACTAAAACTAAAACTAAAAAAATCAAGCTCCTCTGCCTTCTCCCAGTGGTATGTAGAAACAGACAACTGAAGCCAGGAGGAGGTTCTTAGCGCTGCCAATCTCCCCGTGTTTGGTGCTGCTCATTCCTCCTCTCTCTAGCTGTGCTACTCTGCAGCTAGCACAGCCTGCCATGAATGCTAAGTCTAGTTAGCGTAGCCACGGAAGACGGCGGAAAAACGGTTTTTCTGGTAAGTTGTTTCTCAGCCATTAGCACGTTTAGCAGAGAGAGAACATAAAGTTGATTGACAGCGATAAGACCCGCCTCCTGGTTCTGATTGGTTGTTTGAGGTGGAGGCGATCGATCGTTTCACAGATTATCCGTCTCATAGCAAACTGCCACAACATGGCGACAGTTTTAATATATATACTGCAGCATAAAAAGGTCAAAAGGTGACATTTTTACCCCCCTTCAGGACACTCTTGGAGGCCGTTTTGATGCCACTCAGTCGTACGTGGGAGAGATGTCAGACCTCCACATGTGGTCGCACGCCCTGAGCGCCGCTGACATCTACAGCCTGGCCTCCTGCGGCAGTCACCTACGCGGTGACG
Organism: Poecilia mexicana; assembly: GCF_051168715.1. Taxonomy (NCBI): domain Eukaryota; kingdom Metazoa; phylum Chordata; class Actinopteri; order Cyprinodontiformes; family Poeciliidae; genus Poecilia; species Poecilia mexicana. The sequence continues at coordinate 14,372,350 of NW_028263385.1, forward strand.
TCATCGACTGGTCCGAGTCGGAGGTGGAGCTTCACGGCGGCGTTGCTAGGTACCCGTTCGACCCTTGCCACTGAAGGAAGGTTTACCCGCCCAAGAAGAAGACCGTCGAGAAATCATGAGATTTTGGACTTTAAGTATTCAGACTGTTTGCCTTCCTTTAAACTATTTCTCAAATGACGCAAAAAGGAGGATGAAGTTTTAGCCTGATGACCGTATTTACAGAGAATGTGTTTGATGTTCTCTCTCTCTCTCTTTTTTAAATAAATTAGTGTTTTATTATAAACAGACAAGTGCTGACTGTGACATATTGTCATAATGTGAATAAGATTTAATGAGAACAGTTCTGTGCTGATGGGGACCTTAAAGGGTTCGGCTGTAGATTAGAGTTAGTTTAATGAAATTCATAGACATGTTTTAATAAATCTCTTCATACTTTGGATTCTCTTTTTTAAGGTTTCCATGAAACATACAGCTAATTTACCAAAGAAACTATAGAACTCAAATGTGTTTTTCTCTTGTTTTATTTAAATTTACATGTAAAGATAGACTTCAGAGAGTTTAGTCTTATGCACTCTGGTTTGACTGCCTCAGTTTTGTGGTTTTTTTAAACATTTGAGAAATCTTTGTTCTGTTTTTCCTCAACTTTTTTGTCCTCACATTGCAAGGTTGTTCACAGAACAAACCCTTAATATTCATCACTTTTGTTTGGTTGAACAGTGAGTAACTTCTAACTTGTGTGTGTTGAGATTGTTGCAATGTGGCTTCTGAATTTGTCATTTTGGCCTTGATTGTATATTTATTATTGTACAATATCTTACACATTGAAGCTATTAGAAAATGTTGAAGCTCAGTGTGATTGTGTTTTTGTTGAAATGTGAGTAATAAAATTACAAAAATTAAGCATTTTGTTCTCGTTCAAGGTGCTTTCACTGAAAGCGCATTTCAGGGTTTTACGTCAATGCAGATAAATCAATTTCAACATTGTAGTCCTGTAGAAAGCTTAAATACAAAGATTAAAAATATAACAAACATATACATAACCACTGCTTAATTTTCAGAACGTTTTCCTTCTCTTTAAACAAGAGTGTTCTCCTGAAAGACCAAAACATTGAAATAGTAGCCATGGTCAAGAGGAAACACTGTGGTCTAAGGATTTATTTACATTACCAAACTTCAAAAACATATTTTTAAATTTTTAAATACTACTAATTTCATCCTAGAAGTGTGTGACATCAGGAACCTGGCATCATTTCCCCCCCATTTTCGTGTTCATCTCAGATCTATTAGGCTGACTTCTTAACAGTCACACTCAGGCTCACTGTATTTATTCAAACATTCAAAAGATAATCAAAGAAACAAGAGAAAATTAAGTTGATGGTTAACATCAGTCCTGCAACTTCTGCCCCTTTACAAATAAATAAAATAAATAAACCTAAACTATAGAGAAAAGGTCCCCAATAAAGTGTTGACATAAATGTCTCTCCATACTGAACAGCTAAAATACACATTAACAGTTAAAAACATATACAAAAAACATGGCAAAGTTTCACATGAAACCCTGTATATAATTAAATGTGTCTAAAATATGATAAAATATAGTACTTGTAGGGAAAATGCAGCAAATCACAGCAACCAAAAAAGGGGCTGAGCCGTTACTGTTGCTATGGCAACTACCGACTGACAGCAACCTTAACCATAACTGACTAAACAAAATGGAGTTGAGAAATAAATAAACCAATTTTGACAAATAAAATAAAACCTTGCTACAATCACAAAAGGTGAAAGAACTTTGAAAAAGACTTAACTTTGAGACAAGTTTAAAAATAATTTAAATATCAAGCACTAAAGTTGTACCTTAAAGAGTGAGGTGGTGCAACAGGCCCCATTAAAATAAGAGACATGACAACAAATCGTTTTGTTTAATTTTAATTACTTTTTTTTATTGTTACACAGTATTTTACTGGTATCGTGGTTTTCCTTTTGCTACATGTACAGATGATGCATCCATCTTTACCTCCAAGTAAACAAAAATAAATAAATACAAAACAAACATTTTCTGAATGTAGTGGCTCTGCAGAGAAGCTTAACAATATTAATTTTTTGTTTTTACCTGGAAACAGTTTCCATTTTTTGGCAACTTTGAATGTTAAAAATCATAAGGACAGACAGTCCTGGTGATGTACATAAAAATTAAAATGAAGCCAGAAAATTGGGACTTGTGGCTTCATTTCAACACAACGTCTGCCAGCCAATCACGTTCAAACAAAGTGGAAATAAAAAAAACATTAGGATAAGTTTCCATCATGAAACCAGTAGGAGAGAAACTGTTTCTGCTGGTCGGACGAGTATGGACATACATTTCTCAGAATATTGCAGTGTGTGCGATTACCAGCAGAGGGCGCCATATTGAATTAGAGTAGGTCAGTAACAGCATTTTTTCCTCAAAATGCTAAACTTGATAAAGTGCTGCATACAATAGTTTAATTTCCCCCAGAATCAAAAATACAAATACACTAAAGTAGGTCAAATCCATGACTGGAGACAAATCTAAACTTTTAATATGAGTGTTTTAAATCAATGGTTTATTATTAGTGTTCATCATTTAGCTGTCTTTTTATTTCAAACGTAACATTAACATTTCAGCTCAAACAGCTTCCCCAGACTTTAAAGGGCATATGTCATCATATTTTTTTATATACATTAATGTATTTTAAACAAATCCATTGTTTTTATAGCAAAGTAGCATTTAAATGTACTCTTAAAGAGCAAATTCTTCATGTCTGTCATGTCAAATGAACAATTGCTGGGGACAAATCATGAACTGTTTTATTGAAGGGAAACTTTTTAAAGGGAGTATTCTTGGTGCCTTCTGAGCAATACGTTATGTTGGAGGGAGAAATAAAAAAATATGCAGAAAATATGGCTGAACTCTGTAAAAAAAAAAAAAAAAAAAATCAAATACAATCTTGGCTTTAAGGGAAGGAACAACCACAACATGGAGGAAGACGGCAGAGAGACTGTGTCTATTTGTGAGCATAAAGATTAACATATGTTTTTGCTTTTGTTTGCTGCAAAACATCTGTTGATATCCACAGTATGAGTTAAATCAACATTTCCTCCCTGGAAACAACACATCTGGATGGTTAGCATAAATAACCAGCTTCCTCTGACAGTTATTTTTGCATTTTCTTAGCCAAATCCAATGCATTGGAAGATAGTAGCTAATTGGTTGCATGTCAGTATTTTAAAACGTGTAGCATTAGCTTGGAGTTACTATTCAAGGTGGAACAGGATATTGTGGAGCAAATGGATATGTGGAGATGATGTCAACAAAACTAAGTTATTTTGTTGTGCCTGTACACATCTGGGACAGATATTTGAGCATCAATCTGAATGGTAAAATTATCTTTCACAGTATTTGTTACAAGTGCTCAGGATGGTGAATTACACTCAGGATGGACTCACCACAAGCACTTTTAAACCTCTCTGTGGGGTGCTGGTTTGTTTGGTTTTCAGGTTCCCACACTCAACATTTCTCAACCTCTGAAGATAAATCACCATTAATAAATATTCACTTTATGAACTCAAATTCAAGTGGAAGACGTTGCTATCACTACTTATGTCTTGATGAATGGGTTTAGCTCCCGAAGTGTAATTTACACGTTTTTTTCTTTTTTTCCCATTTCTGAATTTCAGTCATAAAATGTAAACGAACATATTTGAATTTTATCAAAATGATGACATATGCCCTTTAAATTCGACACTGGGCAGCAGAGTGTGAGAATCAAACTGTTTGTGCTTTACAGAGTTTGAATCCCTCAAGAAGAAAAAAAAAGTCAAACATATAATCTCATATTTTCTAAAGGTAAGCAGGATCACTCACTTGATGCACAAACCAACTTCAGTATTAAATGCTATCTTTCCATGTCACCAGGAAACACAAACACTTTCCAAATCAGTGCACTAACTTGGTCAACCATGCATCAGTACCTATGACTCATCCTTCCGTTCATCGACATGCAGTAAAACAGTAGCTCATACAAAAAAAATCTGATTTTAACAAAAGATAAACAATAAATTAAATCAAATCTGTGTGTTCCGTAAACAAATATGCTAACGTCTATTTACAAAAAGTGTACAATGAAAAGAGCTGCCTTTGTGACTTCACAAAACCCATGTTGGTGGACAGAGTTAATTCAACAGATGTTGAGTTGTTGTAGTGCTGCACAAAAAAAGAAAATTCGTGTTTCATGCCGTCACGTTAATTCTGAAAAGACATGATGAGAGCGGCTCTGTACAGATAAAGATTCAACAAGCCTCCAGACAACGATACTCTACTCTGCTATTGCTCAAACATGTTGAGAAACATGCTAAAGTTCATACTGTACGCTGCGTTTCCACTATGAAAACCAGTGAAAATATACATTAATAACATTTACCTTGCTAGAATTCAGTATTTAAGTTTGGATGTGAACTTTATGCCATTTGGAGTATTAAATTAGTTTGCAAATTCACAGCTCTATCAGAATAAAAACGTATTGTTAGTACTTCACATTTTGTCTTGGCTATGCACAATCAACAAAGGAAATATCTTATTAAGGCGGCACTGATGATAATAAAATAGGACTTCATGAAACTGCAGCTTCTTGCAACCCTGAATAAAACTGTATTCACACCAAGGTGGAAAATCTTGATTTTTGACTTGTTGATTCACGACAATTCTCAGCCCAGATGGAAAACCTTTTAAACACTGGAACTGCAGGACATCGTTCTCAAAAATTAAAGCAATCTGAAAAAACAAAACAATTACATTAAAGTGATTTGATGTGTATAAAATGGCAACAGACCCCAACCACTGTGCAAAAGAAAGATAGTTTCTAGTGTGAATACAGTCTTAAAGATCCTGTTTAAGTGGGTGTGAAGACAGCAAAAGTTTTGTTTGTGCTCTGGGATTATTGTATTAAGTTGAATGCAACAGCAGTACTGTGAACGGCAGCCTCAGCAAGTAAGCCATTCGCTCTGTTTGCAGCTTTTTCAAAGAGTCTGGCGGTCAGGACAGCAAGGGGTCCTTGCAAGTGGAAGAGGAGGCGCTTTCAGGAAGAATGAGGAGGAGGAAGAAAGGTTAAAGATGGGAGCGAGCAGCAGAGATGATGTGAGAGGAAGAGGAACATAGACGTAACCTAGGGCTGCTCCTCTTTCTTCTTCAGTGATATACGTTTCTTCCTGGCAGCAAGCATTTCATAGAACGGATCCACACTGACCGCAGATCTATAAAACAACAAAAAAAAAGTCAGAAACAAATCTCCATCTTAGCACATGAAAATGTAGATGAGATTGAATTTTCTCAGCTGTAATTCAGATATTCTGTGAGAGAAAAACAAGAAATGTTTGTACACTTTCAAGCACTTTTCAAGAATTTTCAAGTTTTCAAATTTCTCCTGGATCACACTTTAGAGATTAAATAAACTAAAGAAGACAGTTTCAATTCACTATTATATGATATTATTTATTACTGTTGATATGTTGTATTCTACATTTTACAACAGGGGCAATATAAACTAAAATATAACAAAATGTTATACTTTGAAATGTTTCTCTCGCACAAGGAAGGAAACCAAAAAGGCTTGAACCAAGTTTAGAAATGTAAACTTCTAGTTACAAAATAAAGCTCTAAAAAATGTTTTCCAAATAGAAATAATTTTGGTAATTTAAATGACATCAAATAAGGAAAGTTTAGTCTGATTTATCTTCACAACAGTGAGAAAAAAATGTCTGTGTATTAATATATCTGGGTTCAACTGTAAAAAATGTTTTCTAAATTTAAGCTTTTAATCAAGTGTTAGATTCCACTTCATTACAAAAACGTATAAAGCACTTTCCAAACCTTGAAAACAACCAGCTGAAATTCAAGCATTTTCAACACTAAATTGTAAAGATAAGAAAATTATTTTAATAATAAGGAAATAAAATCACATTGAAATACACGGACATTCACAAAGCACTGCATCTGTCATCTTTTTCTTACTTGATGCTGTGGATCCACTCGTCCTTCTCCTCCGGTGTGGGTGCAGAGATGCGGTACACCATGTGGTTTCCTTCCACCACCCTCCCATCAGCCTCCGTCTTACACGCCTTGATGAGCTGCCCGCGGTTGTTGGGGATGTACAGCTCAAAGCAGTTCTGTTAAAAAACAAAAAAAAACAAAGAAAGACGTTACGACATCCATTCCACTGGGGAAATTACAAAAACAATCTAACAAGATATTTCAGTGAGAAAACGAAGGCAACTCACAGGCTTTCTTGGGTCCTCTACTTCACGGATGCTAAGATTTTCCAAGGGAATAATACCTCGTGGTTCCTTATCCTGTTGGGGAAAATTCATTTAGCATAATTTTCAGTCACAAAGCATGTGCTGCAGATGCATAACTGGAGCTTTTACAGAGAAATGTCGTGCAGTGATGATCGGTTTCTCATTGGCGATACATTTCTATTCCACTTATCCTTGATAATAACACAGACAAATTAATCCATCTTTTTCAGAAGTACAAGAAAGCATCATTATCCATCATGATATCATGATGGAGAAATTTGAAGAAATTTCTCCATCATGCCTGCTGCTAGCATGTGCTTGTTCTAAATGAAAATGAACACTTTCTTCTTTGATTTCCAATTTTGACTTCGACTGATTCACTTCCTGCTAAAGAGCCCCCTGGTGGTTGAAGAAAAATTCACAGAAAAGCCACACCAGGCCATAAGCCGCATGGTTCAAAGCGCGGGGAAAAAGTAGCGGCTTATAGTCCGAAAAGTACGGTAATTATTTTATCCTGCAGTGATGGCTGACATTGGTGACAAACACTGAGACTTACTGTGGTGTATTCAAAGTAATAAAGACAGTTGTCTGTGAGGATGAACCATCGACGTTTCCAAGTTTTCACTCTTCCTCCTGCAAGATCAAAAATAAATCAGGTATTTAAAGAAAGCAGGGAGTTTATTTTTAAATAAGCACTACTCTACAGTATCTACGTTCTACCTACTAATTAAACTTCAAATTTCTTGTTTCTATGTTTTATTAAACACTGTTTCAGTACATACCTCCTGAGAAAACAAGCAGCAGCAGTAGAGCATGGAAATGGCAGGAAAGAAGCAGAGACACAGAGAAAAAGAGGAATTAGAGGGAGACAAAAGGAAACAGGGAAGGAGACCGTATTAGTGACACGGACCAGAGGCCCCCGTCATGCGAAAGGACAAAATCCAGACTGAGAGAGTGAGTCTGTGCTTCACTATCACATGCTATGGCAATGTTTTAATACCACAGCGGCGTTTGGAGGCCAGGAGGCAACAAACCTCAGAGACAGGAAGACAGACTCAACGTAGCACAAAGCCTTAGAGGTGATTAGAGAACAGTACAGAGCATGTTTTCTTCAGATCTCTGTAACACGAACCCCAACCATCAGTAACGGATTAACATAGGATCGGCGTTAAAGGTCTAGACAAAACGTGTTTATTACATTTTCTGCATAAAATCATTTTTAGATAAAGTTTTAGAAAATGGCTACAAAAACATGCGGATTTATACAACCATACATCCTTGAAAAGCGAAAGTGGAGCCTCCTGCGCAACCAACAAGAATGCAGCAACTAAACACTTGTCTTTTCCAGCAGCCATTGTACACAGGTAAAACAAGCTGACCAAACGTGCTGGAGCTCAGCTTGGGTTGCTAGGTAACGGGACTAGTCTCAGCTCAGGTTGCTAGGTAACGGGGCAGTGCCAGTAGATTCTGATTTAACAATAGGAAGGTTTCTGAAACAGATAATTTTCCAGACACCAATAAACATTAACTCATTGCCAAAAGCCGTGTGGGTGTTTTTCATTTAAGTGATTGGGCTGTTTTTATATTTTTAGAAGCAGTTACGACCCAAAAGGAAGTATAAAAATGCTTAAAATATGAATTTTGCACATTAGAACCTCTTTAAAGGCAAGGTAAAGCAGGAACGGCCTCACTGGGAAAACTCTCACCAAGCTTAAGCAGCCAGCCCTCTCTGTCTGGGTTGAAGAACGTGTGTGTCAGGTCGTTGCCATCGTCCTCCGGGATCTTGAATGGTTCATTTTTAATGCTTTCATACAGATTCTGAAACACAACAAACCAGGAAAGATGAGATCGCCGTACAACCACTCCTAAACTACCAACTCAACCGATCAGGCTGATCGTACTCTGAGCAGCTCCTCCGGCAAGTCTCCCCCGTCGTTGATCCCGCGGTTCATCGAGATGAAACGGTCCAGTCCGGGTTTGTCTCTCACATTTGGGTTATGGAGGCTCGTGTTCAGCATAATTATGGCAAACGAAAGCACGTAACACGTGTCTGTGAACAGCAGAGAAAACAATAACTGACAGGAAATGAGTAGGAAGGAATCCATCAATACTTTATTGCAACCTCCAAGGAGCACTTAACTTTACATCAAACCGCGTGCACAGTTTACTCCTTCCCATCAAAAATCACTTACAGAAACATTTTATTAAAGACACGCAGAGAATCTAAATTAAACTGTTGAATGCTTCGTTCTGAATATTTTAAAACGTATACTGAATTATTACTTTCAACTACAATTTAGAATCACATTAATGGTTCCTAAAGAGGTAGAAAAAGACTGTCCAATAATTAAACAGCTAATGCCAGCATGCTATAGTCCTTGAGTTACTTTATAAAGTGCAAAATGGCAAAAGAAATAATATTCAGAGCAATAAGTGCATTTACATTAAAAGTGCTACTGAATTCAAACAAGTCAATATTTTAAATACTTTTCCACTGTCTGCTAAAAAAATCTTATGTCTTACACAGAGTTTCTTATTTTATCTGACACCAACTTTAAGTTTATCTCAATACTCGTAACTGAAGTAAAATTAATTCCTTGATTCTTATATCAGACTGGTAAAACATTGTGACTGGTAAATATCTGGATAATTTAATCAGGGTCCTCTCATCCTCCATATGTGCGTCTACAAATGCATATCAAAACAATGAAACAGCGGCGACATCAAATTAAATACATTTATTTAATCTGCAATCGTGAATAACTTCTTAACTTCTGATTCAAACTAACACAATAGGATCATGTTATGCATATTGGTTTTAAATCTGAGTGAAAACACTAACTATGGTGCTTTTACTCAAGTTTATCTTTCTGTAAAAATATGGTCCAGACTAATGCCTCATCTCTCTACAAACTAAAAATGCAAACAATGAATGTAGCCCAGTCTGCACCTTTAAAGATAATCTCATTACCCTGAAAGTCAAACCAAGTCAAGTCATTTGATCGCTGCTTGATTAGATTAGAACTTGAGCAGCATTTACACTCGACTGAAGGCAAAGCACCAAGATACCCTGTGAAACATGGAGAATCTACTTAAAACCAAAGTCATGCATCTTTAACACGAAGGATTGATTTTCTACCAGAGTGGAAGGCTACAGACAGTCTGCAACTCCGCGGTAGACATGTTTTGTAAAAGCTGCTGACAGACAATCATGAAAAGTAACTTCTCACAGTTGACCTTCTAAATAATTACTTGTTTCCATATTGGGTACAGAAAATTAAGTTTCTAGTATTAGAAATCCATCAAACTTCAACACCAGCAGATATAAGACTTAGGTTGATACTGAAATTAAAGGTGACCTACTATTCTTCCTTGAACAGTTTAGGATACATCTACGAGCTACAAAAGTTGTTCATTACCTTTTTTGCATAATGGGATTTTAGTCTGGTCAGTTATGAGCTCCTTCCAGAATGAGATGTTTTATGTTGTCTTGTCACTTTAAATCCTAATAAGCTCCTGCTGGCCACGCCCCCAAACTCAATGTTTACACTCAGATGTGAAAATGACTGCAAACAGATGCAGTCATTTTCACATGACTGCATCTGTGAAAATGATGCAGTCATCATTTTCCAGTCTTCCGTACTTCATTGAAAAGCAAAAGTGGAGCCTCCTGCAGCACTACCATCAAGAATGCAGCAAGTTGTTTCTGGAATGTAATTCAACAACTAAACACTAAAAACCAGCTGACCAAACATGCTGGACCTCAGCTTGGGTTGCTAGGTAACGGTGCAGTGTCCATATATTGGGAGACTTTTGAAACGGCTCCTTTTCCAGGCACAAAAACAAAACAAAACACTAATTTATTGTGTTTTGGCTGGGTGTTTTTTTTTTTTTTTTTTAAACGCTAGGCTGTTCTTAGAAACAGTAGAAATCCTAATGGTCCTGTTTTATTTATTTATAATTTTTGTGTGACTTTTGTAATTTTCCTGTCACTTTGCTGCTGGTACACCTGAATTTCCCCACTGAGGGAAAATAACGGTTATTTCTATTCAATTCTATTCATGCAACTCAAAGAAAACACCTCCATGACTGTATCAACATGTATTTAAACTGCACAGCCTGCCAAACTACTTTTGCTTTACACAAAGGAAGACTGAAAGAATGTACCTCATCTCATAACAATTCAAGGAAGGAATGAAAACACAAACTGCTCTTATTGAAAGGCCCTGGGTATAAATACAAAGGCCTCTGTGGGTTAACATATTAGCAAATCATTACTGGTAAGAGAGATAGAGTATGAGGGCAGCATATGTGGAAAAACACTTTCACTTTGTTTTAACAAACAAGATTTTACGGAAATAGTCCAAAAACGACACTCGGGACAGATTTCACAGCCAAAAATGGTTGTGTTCTTTATAACCTGTGCTTTGGAAGACACCAGGGTTGCAGTGGCAGTATCTCTGAGCAAAGGCCTCCATCATTCTGTCAATCTTCTGCGCTTCGCCTGGCAAACGGAAACTCCACAGGAACTGTCTGCAGAAAACAGGACAGGGTTTAGATCCAGCCTAAAAGATCAGGTTCTGCAATCAAAGCAGGTCCTGTTCTGTCCTGTTCCCCCAACCCAACCAGAGACAAACATGGGATTTTCCATTACTGAGCATTTCTGCTCCCTGAATAATGGCTGCATATAACTTGTGTTTCAGTAGAAGGCAAAGAAGAGGATGAAGTTTACCTGAGGGCCTGCACCAGGTTAAGGTCGGTGAACTCATGGAGGTCAACAAAAGCTTGAAGCACTTTTATGTTGAAGTCGTCTCTGCAAAAAGAAGTCATTTATATTTACAAATTGTCGGGACAACAAAACAGGAAAAATGTGAGGTTTTTTACACGTCATGCACCTTTCTCCCAGGTAATCCCCTATGGCGGTCTTGTTGAGGCCTTCTCCCTTGTACAAGAACTGTGCGATGTCCTCTGCTGTGTGTCTGAGCAGCTCGTTTTCCACCAGAAACAAAATCCCCTGCAGAAAGAGTCGGTGAGTAAAAACTGCATGTGACAAAAACAGCTGCAAAAGTCCAACAAGGCATTCACCTTTTTTGGGTCCATATTGAATTTCTTGCGTCCCATAGCCACGTGTCTACTTTTCTGTAGAGTTTTGCTGAAGAAAGCATAAAAATGGTAAGAATCAGAATATTTTACAGCATGAAAATGTGATGCTTTTCTTAAAACACTTTGCATACACCGTCAAACCACATGAATCCTAATTAGATGGTGGACTTTCTGTTTATTTAAACACAAAAATGTATCTACCTGCCCTCTGTACTGGTCTCCAGTCCCTCTACCTCTAAAATTGCCTCTCGTAATTCCTCCCTGAGCCTCTGGATCTCCTGCAAGAGGACACCCTTCCTCCTGCGGATGTCCTCCAGCTCGGAGCGCTCCTCTGGGCTCAGATCTACCGGGACTGCGGAGGAAGAGAAGAAGAATGATTGCATTGCAGCGCATTTCACAAATGGGACTAAAATAATCTAGGTCAAAAGCAATCTATTCTGATGGCAAACATACAGAAACGAGGTGCATTGTTAGTCAATCTCCATTATCTTTCAGAATCAAGAATGGACAACATTTAAGGAAGGAATAAAATATTTATTAATCATATGTGAAACAGTAACTGAGAATCAGAAAGAATCCAATAGCCATGCCAATAAAATTTCATTAAATTAATAACAGTCTCCTAATACAGCTCAAAGTGAATTAGTGATAAATCAGAACAGCTACCTCACTGCTTGAAAAAAATAAACACAAATATCTCAAAATTGTCTGCAATACCAGGAAATTAGTTTTCTTAGTGTAAAGCATATAGATTTAAGTACAATGTTTTTTAATACCCTGGTGTCATTTACATTCTGTTTCTAAATAAAAGTGAGCACAGTTTAAAAGAAAATAAATCTGAATAATATTTTCTGCAACCAGAGTTAATGAACAAATAAGTCTTTGTTCACCTGCAGTCACAGACTTTCACTGAAATTGCTTTAATTTGTCTAGAACTCGATTTTCTCAGCTAGTGCAAAAGAAGGCAAGAGGATTTAGAGTATTCTTCTTCTTACCATTTATTTGACATTTTAAAGTCAGCTTATTTTTTCCCAAAAGAGGCTTTTCAGAACTGAATACACGGCACTGAAACAATCCTAACTCAAACTCCTACCTTATCAAGTCAAACTAACATCTGATGCTGTGTAATTAATCACTTTTGTATTTTATTTTCAGATCAAACTGATCAGGAGAAACATTTACAACCGACTTGCTCTAAAATGTTTTAGAGAGCATTAAAAGGCCTGAAGTTATCCTGAGCCATCTGTAGCCATCTTGGTTTAGGCTACTGGAAGACAAACTGATCAGTTTCCCTCACTTTGCTACTTTCTTCTTCTACTGCTCTCCAATTTGCATTTTTTTTTGACTTTTTCTCTCCACAGAAGCTACATCTGGTCTGATGCAGCTTGGCTGTGAAACCTTCCTGGAGGAAGACATCAGCTGATTTAATGCTGCAGCATTCTCCTTTTCCTGTTACCTTTTTGCTTTTCATCAACACTGAAAGTACTTCAGCATCAGTTCTTCTGTATGTTTTTTGTGTCTCTGCTCTGGCTAATCAAACGAAAACCAAACAGTTACTTGTCCTGAGCCCGGTTCTGCTGAAGGTTTCTTCTTGTTAAAGGGAAGTTTTTCCTCTCCACTGTCGCTACATGTTCATCCAGAAGAAATGAACGCTGCAAGCCAATAACTCGATACAATCTGATTTGAATAATAACCTGAAGTAAATGCACTGTTTGATAACTGGAATGAATGAATAACTGAACTGAAATTTATAATGTTTTAAATTACAATTCATTGTGAATTGATGCTATAAGAATAAATGAGTTTTAGTATGTTTTTTTGTAATGTATGTTAAATAAATGCAGTGTGTTTTGAAGTGTATCACATAAATCTCATACATGAAACATATTTTAATATTAACAAAAATAATTAATTATGATACCCACCCCAATATTCAAGTAGTATTAATATTGCTTAAAGAGTTGCATAAAAGTAAACATAAATAATCTTGATAAAGTTGACAAGACAATTCCTAATAACTAAGTTGGATGAAACTTTATTTTTATTATGCGTTTGTTTCTACATTTAGAGTGATGTATTTAATGTTGAGCATCCTAATGCACAATACAGTAAAAATAAATAAATAAAAAAGACACAGCTGAATCAAATCCTGCCTGAGAAGCAGCAGCAAACAAAAAGCACCAACAAGTTGAGCTGGAAAAACAATTTACAAAATGCTTAAAATGTTGTAAATTAATCAGTTTCGCCAAAAACAACAACAAAAGAATGCTAAAACTAGAATTATTGGTGCTCAAAGCAACAAATTGTTACAAGAAGATTTATTTTAAACCACAAAACAATGAGCTGCCACGCCCACAGTCTCTCCTGTTAAAAAAAAATAAAAAGCTGTACATTAATTTAAACCAGCTGCAGTGTGCTTTCTAGGAAACGATTCCCTTTTAGGATAGACCAGCAGCTGTAACTCAAAAGGCTGGTGGCGATGCTAAACATCCACCGACATTAGCTGTAAAGTTCGCTCAGGGCAGCCATCGATACAATCAATATTTCATTAGCAAAGGTAGCATTACTGTTGCAATTTTATTCTGAATATAGACTGTAGTAAACGCGATGTCGGAGAAAGACAGTCATATTACAAATATGCTTCGGGATGAAGAGTTTCGTCAACCTGCGCGAATGATTAAATAAGCAACAAGCTACACCTGACTAGCCGCGGTTAGCCACCGGAACCACAGGCAAACAGCGACTTAAGAACACTTACTGTAGTCCAGGTCATCCATTTTTGGTGCTTTATTTTTAGGCATAAATAGGTCAGAGTCGACTGTCATTAAATGTCAGAAAATTGGGGATATATCGCGAAATATATCCTCAAAACTAGAGACAGAAAAAAACAGACAACCCCCCCCAACCGGTGTCGAAATGTTGGGCCGTAGACAAAGAAGGTGGCGACACGGGAAAAGGCGTCTGAGTGTACACCAGTCTACTTCCGGTCAGTTCATTTTCAAAATAAAACCAGTTTATCTTTTTATATTGGGAAAGAGCGGAGGGTGAAAGCAGATATGCCGCATTAATGCTGCTTTTGGAAATTACATTACATTTAAACAAATAATAACCCATGAAGAGCTACATTATTTAACGTCGACTAACTTCATAGTTTAGTGAAAAAATAGGCTATTGTCAAATATAAAAAAGGCAAGAAAATGGACTCAAGCAAACAGGTGTGCATGAACGTCTCAATTTTTACGGTGGCCCTGCAAAGCACTACAACATTAACGAAGCATAATTACAAATTACGAAAGCACTACAACATTAACAAAACCGAAGAGCTACGTCCCAGTGGGAGACCTAAGAAATCACGGATTAGACTACAGCTCGTTTTCTTTTAAACCAGAAGTTTTTCTGGAGACCCTTTTTATAGTGATGTCAGACAATGGCCGCCATAACTCGAAGAGGTGTATGTTTACTTCTGGTGTGATTTTGCCTCGGGAAACTTGACTGAAAAATTAACGGATACTCATTATCTTAAGGATATACTAAAAGGTAAGGTTAATAACAACAGCATTTAAGTGTTAGTCGTTATTACTCATTGTCAATCCACCATTCTCTAACTGTGTATATAATAAACAGCCTCCGATCGGAGAGTAAACCAGCTAGCAGCAGCTTTAGCCAAAGTTGGGAAAATACACCGCTGCCTGTCAGTGCTATATTGTTAAGTTTCACTAAAGTCTCTGACATCTTCCAACACTGTTGTTTAGAAAAGCATTCTAAATATTGATTTAAGCGCTATCTGCCAAATAATTTACATATTCTGATGTGATTCATAATTTCTCCTTTTGTTTTGTTGTCCATCTTTCTCAACAGTAGCCGACCTAACAACCTACCATATCTGGGATGGTCTTGTTCCTCTGCCCATGGCAGGTTCAGTCAATCAGCTGTGGGACATCTGCTGCCTAACGTCAAACCATCATGGGCCTCTTGATTTAGGTCTAAACTTACAAACTCTCTTACACATACTATCAAACTCTCACATTCACAGTCAAACTCTCTCACATTCACTATCAAACTCACACTCACTATCAAACTCTCTCTTACATTCACTATCAAACGCTCTTACATTCATAGTCATATTCCCATCCCCACCTAATAAAATATGTTTAGTAGAAAATGTTTAAGTTGTTCGACATTTAATAATTGTAAGAAGCTCTTTATTTTTAGAAATGTTACAGTAACCATAAATACTACCTAGGATTGTGAATGAGTCCTCAATATGTAATACGGAAAAAGACCAGTGGCCATCACTGTCATGTTTTGTATGAATTATTTTCCCTGGAAAGTTATTCAGTAATATAGCCACACCTGCTGATTTTGTTGTACCATATGAATAAGTAATCTGATCTTCCCACTGATTTGACCAAAATTATTCATCAGCCTGAATATCTGAGTCATTAGCTTACGCGTTGCACTGATCTATGGTATTTGACTTGGCCCTCCATTCCGTTGCAGCTCTTGCTATTTGGTCTTATTGTCCCGCTGAACAGTCTCAAATCTTTTTGCAGCTTCTCAAGTTTTCTTCCAGGATTGAACAATATTTACCTCCATATATTCTCCCCATCAACTCTGATCAGTTTCTTTCTCTGCTGCAGAAAAGCAGCTCCACAACATGATGCTGCCACCACTGTTTTATACAAAGCACAATGAGCAGTGTTTTTTTTTTATTTTTACTTAAAACAGTATTTTGCATGCAAGCCAAAATATTCAGTTTAGCTCCCACTTAAGCAGCATTTATAAAATCAACAGCCCCATATATTAGAAGGAATAATGAATTATGTCACACCAGACAAATTTATGAAGTTACATTTATTTTTGAAACAATTTATAACCATTACCTGTACACTGTATATGTATACATTTCCACTGATTTAGTAATATTACCATTTCATTACAAGCAGCCCACTAAAGACGATTTAATGGCATTTATCCACTCAGAAGTTGCAGTCCAGGACTGTCCCATCAGATTGGTCTAGAAGACGCCATGGTCCCAGCTGTGGCCACAGACAAAGCTGCTGCTCAAAGAAAGTAAACTATCAAAACTAGGCTCTGCAACATTAGTAAACATTTTGGCATATTTCTGTTCACACTGTGTGTATCAGTTCCTATTCAGTCAAAGTACAAGCTTAGACTCAAAATGTAGTACTCACATTCTGTAGCTGTGAAAGCAGTGTAAAAACCGTGGTGGACTACTTCAATTGTGCATTTGAAAGGGGGAAAAAGGCTAAGACAGAAAGATAAACCTGTTGAGCAAATCCTCAACAGCTGTAATTTACGGGCTTATTATACAAAGGCATTGATTAAAAAAGTACAGTATGCTGATGGTGATCCAAGCAGTTGGCACATCTTCTAACTGATTGATATATTGCACATGCTAATGATTCATCTTCAGCTCAGACCGAGTCAGCAGGCTCTACAGTAAGAAAATTAACTTCTGTAAGACAATTCAGGCTCAGAAAAACTCACTTTCACTTTATCAGCTCAAATAACTATCAGAAAGTTTCAAATGGAAAAGTAACAGACAGTAATCTAACAGTCTGTTTCTGCAGCTGGTTTACTTCAACTTTAAGCTGGTATTTTGTTATCTTATTTATCTCATGCTAAATCATTTGATCCACCAATATAGCCTTGATTTAGTTTAGTGTCGTCTCCTCTGGCTCTTATAAAAGGCTTTTTAAACAGTCAGTTGTACCTTTCATACCTTATGAGTGTTTAAACTCCAACAATTCATTAAAGCAATGCGATTCAGTCCGCAATCTCTGTACTAGGCAGTTAGTATTCATTAGTTACTTTGCACCCTACTGATCTGTGCTGCTTAAATTCCAGTTTTTGTGCAGCATATCCAAGATAACCGAGGAATCCCATCTAACTACATTTTCAACTATTTCTTCTCAGACTGCTGAGGCCTAAGGCAGTGATTGTTTTTATATCAAAGTGTCTGGAAGCGGTGAGAAATCAGCTAGTTTTATTCAGGCATTGCTATGTTCAACATGTTTCAACAACCAACATCACTGACATCATCAGCAGCGTGCATCCACTGGCTAAAAACAAGCAGGCAGAATGCAAATGTCAGCGACGATTAACATTCAATCCAGAAATTATCAGGGTTTTTTGTTGATGTTGCTTTAAACTGATTTACTTGTAGCAAGAGGATTTGATGTACAGTCACGTTACTCTGGAGAATCACAGTAGGCAGCTGGAGCTAAGGAAATGTATAACTAGTGTTAAATTTATGCATCTGATGTAATACTTCAGTTGAACAGAGGTTAAAGGGATTTGAGATGAGGTTATGTAAGCAGTTTATAAACAGTCAATATCTTATCTGCAGTAGGTAACTGGTATCTGCGTTTTGTACAAATCCAGTTTAGTTAGGCCTGGAGGCTGAGACTAACGGGTAGCCTTGTGAACTTCTACCGTCTTAAAATCTCTGATTACTAAATGCCAGTGTTTTATGTGCCGTTTCATGAACCCTTAAACTGTTG
The DNA here is from genome assembly GCF_051168715.1 of Poecilia mexicana. NCBI lineage: Eukaryota > Metazoa > Chordata > Actinopteri > Cyprinodontiformes > Poeciliidae > Poecilia > Poecilia mexicana. The sequence goes on from NW_028263385.1 coordinate 14,390,289, forward strand.
TCATGCTTGAACTTGTAAATTATTTGCACAAAGAACTAGAATTACAAATATAATTTGAGTCAGGAATAATCTTCAATAATCTTCCTGCATGAAACATGTAGAAGCGTTTCCAGTAAATATAACTGCCTGATAACATTTGAGTGGTGTAAAAATCCATAAATTGTGTTCAATTAAACCGCTATAATATTTTTTAAACCATTTTCCTTTGATTTCACAAAGTTTCTCTGATCAGAAATGCTGTAAATGTTTTGGGAGTAGGAATAAATTACTAGCGCACCACTCCAACCTCAATTTCCTGTGTGAATAATTATGAATTTCTGTATTATAACAATCTAAAACAAAGGTGACGACAGTTTAAAGGTAAAAAAAACACTTAATTTTCTGATTTGAACTTTTTGAATTAAATAGAAGAGCATTCTGAAACGGACTCCGATTGGACTAGCTATTAGCTTTAGCCTTATAGACCATCTAAATTTGATGTAAATTAAAAACATTAAGCGAATTGTCTACTGCAGGTAGGAAATTAGCCGTTTATACCGTTTCTAGCAAAACCTCACCTTAAAAAATATCCCAAACTCTCCCTCTAACAAGTTTCAGGCTTCGTACATAACAGAATGAGCAAATGGTAGATAAGGCATTAATTTAAAGGACACAAGTTTTTGTCCTTTAAAAGTTGAACACTGGTGGAAGAAAGAGTCCAGGTAAGAAATTGTGGATAATTTCCGTGTATTTAAAAAACCCAGAATATCTTTGTCTTGGGTATTAATCGTATTTCTCTCAGTCTAAGGCAAAATTCAGTTAGTGCTTCTCTGCATGCATACCAACATGTACATGCACTGTCTGCTCGAAAAAATCCACAAAACATTCAATTGGTATTGGTATTCCCTCTTCTTATCCAAGACTGTGTAGTTCCCCTTCTTACTATACATCATACAACACTTGTGCAACTAAGCGCATTTTTAGAAACAATTCTTGAAATTTAGTATTAATCCCTGCAGTCATTCTGCAATGACGCTTGGCTCGGTGTGTTATCCCTTTAAATCCTACAAAAAGTATTTCCTGCAAACAAAGCTAGTGTCTCAAACACTCCACTTTATCTTTCTCCCTCTGAGAGCTTAAGGGCGACAGAGATAATTCATTAGAGTATTGATATGTCAATATATGTATGTATGTATATATATAAGATCCATAATCCCTTATTAAAGTCTGGTAATCTTTACTCCAGTGTCTCCAACAATGAGGCGGGCCATGGAAGGATGAACCTGTGAAAGACCAGAAAAAATGATGAGAAACTTATTGACACAATAAAGATAAGTACTCTATTTATTTCCATTAATCTTTTTCTAAATTCTTCCCACTTTGCCATTATTCACCATGTTGGTGATCATTTATATAAAAGTCCATGTCCATCTTCAACTCTTTGGCTTCACAAGACAAAATGTGGAAAATTTCAAAGCATATCACAGATACTGTACGGTTACGTTCAGGTACTGTTACTGATCTTTCTAACCTGCGCTTGTAGTGGCCCGTAGGGCACAAGTTCCCCGTCCACAGTGAGGGTTCCCCGCGGAGACAGCGGCTGCAGCCTGAAAGCCTTGCAGGAGACATGGCTCACGTACGGCGAGTTGACTGAGTGGTGGTTTCCTTTTTCCATGGCAAAGAACAGTCTGAGTAGCGTGGCTCTGGAGATGCCGGCGCGGACAAAGGTCAGGTGGATCAGGCCGTCGTCAAATCTGGCCTGAGGTGCAGCATGGAGGTCAGCCCCAAGGTGGCTCTGGTAAAGGGCCAAGACCAAGACAAAGTCCCCTTCAATGGTGACCCAATCTCTGGTGGGGAGCGGCTGATCGAGTGGCGGTAACAAGTCGTCCCTTGGCACATCGAAAGGCAGCGAGACAAACGGACGGTTTCTTAGGAGTCCTGCTGGTTCGTTAAGGTCAAAGTTAAAAGACGAGGACGGCATTTGGAACGAGGGAGAGTTCAAGGTGGAGTTAGGGGTGTTAGGACGGGGGGCGAGGTAGGATGATGAGTGTGGGGAGGAAGTGGAAGGGGAAGATGGCGGTGTGGGAGAAAAGGAGGGGGGAGTCATTTTAGGAGGGAGGGAGTTGGAGCTGGAGTGCTGGAGGAGTGAGTGGGGCCTTGGACGGGACGTGTTTTGGTTTTGGTCCAGAACTTTCTGCTTGTAGGAGAAGGGATTGTGACGGAAAGGGGAAGAGATGGTGAGAGATCGCTCCCGAGCCACATCCAGAGAGTAAGACTGTTTTTGGAATAATGTGTCGTTCAGATCCATGTCCTCCATGCCATAAGAAATCCCAGAATCTGTGCTGGATTCTTGACTGAGAGGCTGGCTCAGCAGAGAGTCGGCTATCTGGCTCGAAGGAGCCGAGTTCTTCCTCACCAACTCTCTGGTGCTCTGAAGACTGTCCTGGCTAGAGAGGTCATCTCCAGGCTCTTCCTGTGCCTCTCTTCCCATGTCCACCCCGTAGCTCTCCCCCAACTCCCTGGCTTGCAACAGTCCGTCCGCCTCCAGGGAACCGCCACTGCCTTCCTCGTCCCTGTCATCGTCATCCTCCAACATTTCACAGGAGTCTGGCTCTGATGTTTCCTCGTCTTCCCTTTCGTCCCTTATCCCTGCCAGCCTTTCATCTCGTCCCATATTGGATTCATCTCGTTCATTTGATGCAGAACTCGCTCCGGACTTCTCCGAACAGTTTCCGGACTTCTCTTCAGCTTCCATCTCCATCTCCATCTGCCCCTCCTTCTCTCTGTCTTCTGCCAGACTGCTCGCTCTCACCACACCAGTTCCTTTACCTCTACCCCTCTGTCGTCTCCTTGTCCTCTCTCTCTGCCTCTCCTCTCTTTCCATCTCACCTCTGCGCAGGAGGCTCCTCTGCTCACTGATGCCCATGTCGGAGCAAGTGCGATGGATGGGTGTTTTGGAGAATCCATCCAGGCCTTCAGTAATGCTGCGGGAGAGGGGTCTCCTGGGTGGAGGTGTCCCATTTGAAGTCGTGGCAACTACAGAGGGAGGCATGTAGGACAGACGGCCCTTGTACGATCGAAGAGAAGCTATGCGCACCAAAGTGCCCAAAGTGAAGCGAGCTGAGCCCAAACCACGATACCTGGAACAAAGAAAATGTTTAAAATGAAACTTTGTCTTGTGATGTTTGATTGTCCTAGAACTTCCCACACTTGGTCATGCTTTCAACCACACATTTAATGCATCTAATCCGGATTTTATATATCAGACAAACACAAAAATACTTTCTTTTCAACTAAAAATCTGAACTCATGGCCTACACATTGGCCCCCTTGCAGCGCTTTTTACTCTGGTGCCCATAAATAAAATCCAGACAGGTGACAGATAAGGTTTTGGGGAAGCTTGAGGTAGAGTCTGAGGAAGTACACATCATCCTGAAACTCCTGATGGCGGTGGAAGAGAAACAGGAAGTGTCTCAGATTGGTGGAGTTAAATACAGGACAATCCAGGAAGAGAGACTGTTGGGGGCTACAAGGTTGAGGCTGGGACGGCGGTTTCCTTTTCACCAGGATGGCGGCCCTAATCGTAGTCTGAGCTACAATTTAACAGTTTAGATCAAAGAATATTCATGTGTTGGAATGACCCAGTCAAAGTCCAGAGCTGAACCAGGAATCTGTTGTAAGAACTGAAAATTGATGCTGAGATAATCTATCCCTCCAGTCTGACTGAGTCTGAACTGTTATGCAAATAAAAACGAGTGAAAGCATCTAGACGAGCAAAAATGGTTGGGAAAGGTGCTTCCACAAAATATTAACTCTAAGAGGGTGAATAAAAGTGCCCTTTACCATTTTTTATTTATTTTTTAAGATTTTTATGTGTAAAAATGATTTTATAAAGAAATAACTACTTTTGCTAGCCTATCACATAAAGTACCCGAAAATACAAAGAAATTTGTGGTTTTAAAATGTCAAAAGAATTCAACAGTACGAATACTTTTGCAAAAAACAGCACCAACCAAATAACTTGAGTTTTTGACATAAAACACACCTTTCGCTTTCGATGTCGACATCAGACACAAAGCCCCAGGCAACAGAAAGGAAGGAAAACAGTCTCCTGGGTGCTGCAGCACGGCTGTTTTTGGAGGGTGAAGGGCTTGTTGTTATAGAGACCAGGTCCAGGGGTCGGATGCCGCCTCGACAGAGCAAGAAGCAGCAGTTTAAAAGGAGCGGCTCTCGAAGGCACATGTCATACCTGAGGAAGGGAAGTAAAAAAAAAAAAAACTAACTCATCTCTGATAGAAATGGTCTCAATTTACAAAGGACATACTGGGAAACTCAAATGGTGATTTTAAAATATTTCTTTCAGATTTGCAGGGAGAAAGTACAAATTTTGACTTTAAATAATGTTGCGTCTGAAAAGTAGAAAAAAAAAATTACAGTTGCTCCATCTCTTTTTTTTAACTGCTAATAAGTTGACCTGGGGCAGATTTCACAGTTTCAGCGTTTCATTTCAGTCGATATCAATAATTATTAATTAGTTTTTTGTTTTAAATATCTGAAATACTCCCAAACCAGCGACGTGATTTTTCCTTTTTCAGTCCAGTTTTCAACCTTGCGCCGCTGTTGTTTATTTCTAAGTAGGTATGAGAGATGAAACCTGAAACTGCTGCTAAGCAAGGTACTCAACAGGTTGTTGCTAGGTAACCACTAGCTACTCAACAAATTGTTGCTAGGTAACCACTGGCTACTTAACAAATTGTTGCTAGGTAACCAAAGAGTGACCTTGCTCAGCTAATTGTGAGCGGCTGAAGCTTTGCCCTCTGCCTACATCTCCCAGAATGCAGTGCGGTTCTCAATCGAAGTTCAGTGAAATTATTGGGTACTCTCTCTCTTTGTATTGATCAGATATTGTCTATCTTGATGCATGTTGTTATTGACTTGTTGTCCAGCTTTACGTTGATGACAGATAGAAATGGGTTGATGACGCCTGACCAGTCGCTGCTCCCCTCACCCTGCGTAGTGGTTGATGGAGCCAGCCAGTGCATTCCCAGAGCCGCAGGGCAGAATGCCAAGAGGTGTCTTTATTGCTTGTTCCCAGTCTGGACGCTCCATCAGTCCATTAATCACCTACAGATCCACAGGTTATGTATATATAAAAAAACTTCAGGAGACCTAAAACTTTACCTGCACATCAATGTTTTCATCAGAACCTCACCTCATGCATAAGACCGTCTCCAGAAACAATGATGATGCCGTCCCACTCTGGCAGCGATATCTCTCTGACGAGCTCTCTCGCGTGGTTCCTTCGCTCTAGGACAGATTAATGAAGATAAATTAACATTCATGCATTATCCTTACTCACAGCTACGGTTTTCAGCTTCTTGTGTTACCCGTCTGTATGAGGTTGTAGCTGATGTTGGCCTCCCTAATCATTGGCAGGATGTGGGCCTGACACCACTGCATCGCCTGGCCTCTTCCGCTGAACGGATTGACCAATAACAGTAGTCGCCTGGGACGAGGTAGCAGACTTCTGGAAAACTCTGATGATGAGAGGAAGAAATGCCAAGTTAAATATTCAAATAGTAATTATTCAGGACATCTAGAAATCCTCAACATTTGTAGCATGACCTAACTCCTACCGCTGGCTTTTATCGGATTGTTTATCCTTTATTGTGAAATATTTCTAATAATGCAAATTTTCATTTGTTGTCTCAATAAATTTCAACTGATGTTAAAAGAACTGACTAAAATTGTATTTTCACTGTTTTCTTCCCACAAGAGTACATTCAAAAATATGAATATATGTGCACAGGTTAGTCACATTTCTTTAGGTGAGCGGTGTCCTGAAGAAGCTCATTTTAAATAGGTACGTTTTTCAGCTGTGGTGCAATGAATGCAGTCACAGAGATGCAGTTACCTAAAAAGAAAAAAAAGGTGATAAATTGTTCAAATTGTCACTTTTGTCATTGTCACAATAGTACAATATCATGATAAAATTTTAAGCCCACATCGTCCACCGCAAGCTGAGCTTTTGTTTCAGAGTTAGTCGACTCTTTTGAGACTGAGCCTCTCTTATTTCACCTGGCAGTGTACTTCACTCCAATCAGATGGCCGAAACTCAACGCTCTCTGTTTCTTGAGACACTTTGGCTCCCTTAGCATAACCTGACCATTGTTTAAACAACATGGAGTACCTGAGTGTTGTTTATTTTCCTCTTTATGACTGCAGTGTACCCATCGTCTGATCGCTGCTTCTAAGGTCAAATCATTCCCAACGGGTTTCTTGAATGCAACAATGAACTCACTGTACTTCAGTCACCAGATCTCAGTGCAACGGAGCGACTTTGGGATGTGGTGGATCATGAATGAGCAGCCGACAAACTTTCAGCTGTTACATCATGCCATCATGTTAATATGAACCAAACTCCCTGAGAAATGTTTTATAAAAGTTTGTTGAACCTAAGCAATGCAGAGTAAGCAAGTGTAGGTGAAGATAATCATTTGCCACCCAACACCATGAACTGATTTTCAGATACTTTAAACTGTACGACTTAGAAATGAAACACTTGCTCTGTTCACAATATAATTCCAATAATATTTTCCAGCAATTTACAAAAGTCATAATTTTAAAGAAACAATATTTCTCTCCTAGAAATAGTTAACTATGAACAACTAAAGGGCAGCTCAGTGATCACTAAAGCAGTAAAGCCCAACAATACTACCATTCAGAGTGGGAAAAAGCTGATTCCTAAATTAATACCAAAGCAAGAACAAAGATGGAATGTAGCAGAATAATTCAATTGCATGTTATGTAACAAGATAAGCAACAGAAAACATCTAGATAAGGAACGTTAACAGAGGCCACAGTGACAAAAAGGAGACTGAACATTGAACACTTATCTTCTGATAACCAAGTCTTATTAGTTGAAGGGAAGGAGTGGCATGATGCAGCACCTTTACCTTCTCCGTCTATATATTTCAGGGCTTCCTACTTGTGCCCCCACCAGGCTTAGCATTGCTTATTTATTTAAGTTTATTTTTAAGACTTTATAGTTGGTGTTCAGATATTAATTTTTCAATCTTTCAATAACACAATCATTAAGTGATATTTTCCAGTTTCCTGACAACTTTAATCATTTTTTAACTCAAAAACACAGCAGGCGGCTGGACGAATGGACTGCAGAGCAGCCCGACTACCAGGCTTAGCAAGTTTTCTGGGTGAAACTTTGTATTTATTATGAATATGTAGACTCATGTGAGTGCAGAACAGACGAAAGAGAGGGCGAACAGTTTGATAAACGTCAAAGCTTACTTATTGAAGTGTTTAGGTATTGTGCAGCCTTTGAAAGCTGTGAAGAATAAAAACTTTCCAGACAGAATGAGTTGGCTGCACATGCAGGAAGACCCAGGGCCACCGTGACATTCAGCTATAATTAGCAAGAGTCTACAAAGGGAGGCATAAATGAAAGCAAACAAAACAACAAAATGTGGAGTTTCAGACTAATTCCTGGAGCCAAACATAAAGGTCACAACAAGCAAAGGCGCAGAACAAGCATTCTTTAAATGCCCTTCAACGCAATCGGTTAAAAACAATCAAAGTCTCTAAATGGACACAAAGGAAAGATCCTCTGTTGTCAAGCTTAAAGACCCAGTGAGCCGAAACATCTAACAGTGAATACTTTACAAAGAAATAACATTTTTATAGAGTCGCTCAAAGCTATAAAACAGAACACGTTTTTTCACCAGATTTGTATTAAAATCATTGGGAAAAACCAGCAGCTGAATTGCATCTTTCTGCAGATGATGTTGTTCTTTACTGAGACGCTCCAGTCGAATTACAACTGTCTTCCACCTGCTATAACCATCACTGTTCTTACTGTGACGGATACTAAATTAATGTTATCTTCCAGTAGAGCAACACAATATAACAAATTAGCATCACACTCGCAAAAAACTGTTCATTTACTATTTAGTAAAGTAGTAAATTTCAAGTCTGCATTTCATCTATTTGGCCGCTGGGATCAATGTGATGTCGACACTAAAGCTCATTAAGTGGATTGAGAGAAGATGTTATACAACAGCATAAAGACGAACGAATTCAGGAAAACGTGGATTGTAATCTGTAATATCATCGCAATTTCTACCAGCAGCTTTGCTACTGAACACTTTTTCATTTTTCATGAATTCTTCTTCTGTCACAAATGCAGATAGAAAATGTCAAATACATAGTTACTTATTTTACAGAACCACTTCAATACTATCTAAATATATCTTTGTATGAATTTTTTTTTCATTTTTATTTTTATGTAGACCTGTTCTGATAAAAAAAATACAAACAGCAACAATATAATACATTAATTAAATTTCACTAAATTATATAAGCTGTTAAAATATTGCCCCCTTCCTGAAATAATGTCCTAAGTCATTGTTTTCCCAAAAGTATTTTTGTTTGTTGAAACATCTTTTAGAAGGAAACAGTTTGACTTAGGCCATTAAGGTGACATATGAGCTAAAACCAAGAGCAAGCTTCATAAATTCTCTCTTTTTAAAAAAAATAATAATAATTTGAATCGTCCCAAAGGATAATTTTGCAGAAATCCCATAGAAAATGATAAAACTTGAAGTGATGTAGTGTTAATCTATCAATCTACCAGGTAGGTTTGTGAAAACCAGCATTGTACAGCCAGACTGATTATAAATACTGTTTTCAGATCTGAAAATCTAATTTTTTAACATGAGTGAATATTAATGACTGCTTTGATACAGATGATCTGGGATTCTGTCTGGACAAAAAGGCTTTTCAGGTGAAAGAGATGCTCACCTGTGTTAGCTGTAACGGGCACTTCTCTGAGCAAACACTGAATAGCGGCCGACCACCTCTCAGCTTCAGGCCGGCTTTCCGCCAGGTACGCCTTCACCTGCCTGCGCCTGGACACCCCCTTCCTCCGCTTCCCTGGCGGATACCAGTACAGCACGAGCAGTGGCGGCGCAGGAGAGCGAGGACAGCTGCACCCCACCAGCTCAGACAGAGGCAGCAGGAGACGGGCTTCCTTCCCGGGCCGCGACGAGAGACGCTGGATGTGAATGTGGGTGTGGGTGAGGGTCAAGGCATAGTTGGATGTCGGACTCAGAGGTGGTGAGGTGGTGGGGGAAAGCCCTCCTGAGCTTCCAGGGCTCTCTGGGCAACTGCAGCTGCTGCCGCAGCTACTGCCAGATTCCCAGCTGGCAAACTGTCCGTGAAGGAGGGCTTCTTCTGGAGAAGACGAGGAGGAATCTCGGGAGCGCATCCTCACTTTTGGATCGGACGACGTCTGCCAGTCTGACGAAGCAAACAGTACGAGCTTCTTGATCCAGAAGCTCAAAGAGCTGTCAGTTCTTCAAGATGTGCAAGAAAAATTAAAATGTGTCGGAAAAGAACTTCATCCCTGAAATCACTTCAAAATTATTCTTCATGCAGGCAACAACAAAAACAAAACGAAAAACCAACAAAATCTTCTGACTGGGTCCTCATTTAAAAAGCAAACTTCTTCCAGTATAAAGAGTAATTTTTCAAAAGAAATAATCCAGTGAAGATGAGGGGGAAAAAGCAATTAAATCTAATCAAAGATGTCAGCTTCAACAGTTTCCTGCCAATTAAAAACTGGACAAGCAATACTTCAACACGTGAACGGGAAACTCAGTCAGAAATTGCATAAGTACAAAAAAGTTTACATTTCAGTTTGAAGCTGCCTTTGGTCTCAGCAAAACAAGGCAGCAGAGCAGCTAATTAATCAGTAATCTTTAAATAATCACACCAAGGTACAAAACTGAACCTCTAAAAAGAAGAAACTCATACATCAATAAAGTATCAATAAGACAAGAAGCAAAACACACCTTTTCTGTGAAAGGAGGTCATTAAACTGATGTGCAGCGATTCCTTAAAGTATGTTGCATGTCGAGTGCAGTCTGCAGTGTGACGAATGCCCCGAAGGTATGATGAGTGCAGCTTTTCTGAGACCTTTGAAACTTCTATTGCTATCTGAAATCTCACAGATTATATACGACACAAGCAGGAGGAGTGACAAAAATCACGCTTTCAGGACGGTAGTGTGATAAATTAAAGATTCGTCGTAGAAAACACTCCTCCGAATGACATCTGACAAAAAACAATCACAGGGAATAAGCAAAAAAAAAAAAAAAAAAAAAAAGAGGAACAAAGCAAATGCACAAAGGAATCAGTTCCAGGTGAGTCCTTAGTTCATGCCATCTTAATGTCCTTAAGTAAAGCCCCTGGAGTCACGTTCCCTCCCAAACATCTCTGCTCCTGTAGGAAAAGAAAAGCAACGTTAAGTGTTGATGTCAATATCGGAAAGTCAGACATCTACAATGTGACCCTGTAAGGAGTCGAGTAAAAAAAATATTGCTCATTACTATAGAAAAATTTATTTTTAGATCTCAGTTTTAGCAACAATCACTGCAATAAGCAGGAGAGATTATTTTCAGAGTGAAGCAATATAGATCTGCCATGCTTCTTGAACTTAGGTGCGTCTGGGCTGCTACTGACTCACAGTCACACATCCTTAAACCGCCTTGCTGAGACGCCACATTACTGTGCATGACATAGTTGCATGCCAATGACCGCAGCTTGCAAGCATTTACATACTCAGCTGTGGGACAAAAGTGCCCTCTGTCACAATGTGGATCTTGAACTGCTGAGCTGTCTTGCTTTTACGTGATCACAATGTCCCCAACATGTTCCCTCAATTCAGTTCCCACGACAACCGCGACTTTATCACGGCCAGTTCAAATTCATGACGCAAAACATTATCGGCCAACAAATACTATTTTATGATGATGCACGCACTGACTTGATTCAGAACTACCAATTTAGACACACAATTAGAATTGAGGCATTTTTTTTTACCTTGTTTATCATAATAAACCACTTAAAAGAACAACTTCAACACAGGTTTCATTCCTCCTGGTAGTAAATCTTTCACAGATTAGGAGGTTTGCTTCCGGGAATGACCTATAAATACTTGAATTGTTTTGTCCGATCAACTCTGACCAGCTTCTCTGTCCCTGCAGAATGAATGTGTCTGCCGCAGCATGATGCTACCACCACCGTGTTTTATTGTTTTAATGCTGAGTACAGCACAGTACTCAGGGTACTGTGCTGTATTTTTTAACCACAAATGCCCAACATGTTCAGTTTTGGACTTAGCTGACCACTTCCCTTCACATCAAACACATTCACAGAACAGCTGAACTTAAATAAAGAAGATTAAATTTAATGCACTGCAAAAATATTACCAAGTATTTTTGATCTAGTTTCTAAAGCAAATATCTTAGTATACTTGAAAAAAGACAAAAAATAACTTACAAGTAACTGTTCAGAAAGATATAGGAGCTTGTTTTGAGTAAATAATTAATTAACATTGATGAAAAAAATAGCTACATTGGCAGACTATTTCACTTACAACAAGGGAAAAATGTATTTTTACAAGTGAAATAATCTACTTTTTCCATCAACATTTTGCTGAAGATTTACTTGCAAATTAGTTTTGTATTAGTTTATATATTAGCACTAGAAACTAGACTAAAAATATTTTGGTAAGATTTTGTGTTTTTGTTGTTTAAAGATATAATCTATTTACTTCTGAAGGGAATTATTTAGAACCGCAAAAATATTTTCACAATTATGCATTTCTCTGATAGCCCACCACATAAACTAGATTAAACACCTTTTCAGTTCCAGTCAGTGTTAAAGATGTATTAAAACTTTTTCAAAGCCATGTATTCTAGGTAAAATGTCATATTTAGTATGCAATGCAACAGAACAACTGGCTTAGTAAATGTTCAATCTCAGATAGATATGAACCTGGTCGCAGCTCTATCCAAATGCAAGAACAGTGTGGAAACATTGTTCGAGCTGTAATGCAGACAAACCAACAGTTGGCCAGTGTCCTGCTCTGATTAAACACGCAGAAATGCACCTCACTGATGCCCATTGTTGCATCTTACGTCCTTGAAGTGCAGGGCGGGGACACAGAAATAATAACAAGGAGGCTAAATTTGTCCCCCCCCCACACAAAGAGGTTGTAGAAATAACGGTAAAGAAAAAAACAGTTTGGTTCATTTCCTGAATACACGGTGGTATTCATCAATTTAGGGTGTAATTAGGCAGTTTAAATACACATTTTAAAGCCCTGGCCGGCAGTCTGGTTATCGTTGGCTTTACATGGAAACTTTGATCGATGCTGACCACCTAACCAAGCTAGCAGCAATCCGTCAGTTAGCCAGCTAACTTAATCAGAATTTCTTCAACTGCGGCACGAAAACAGTTATTAAAATACTATTCAAAAACAAACCCAAAACTGTGTTTGAAAAGAGTTTTAAACTACAAGAGAGTCAATTAACCCAGAGGCTAATGAAAGTTGCGCCCCCCAGTTTAATGTTAGCTAGTTCGAACAGTTGTCAGTTAGCTGAAGCTAACAGTTTTCTACTTCATATCCAGCTTAAGTTTAACTTACACTTGCCTTTTGTTCCCTTTAAAAAATGTATCGATATATATTATTGCTAGCTTTAGAGTCCTACTAAATCGTTCAAGTCAAATTGTTAGATAAGATGTACACAAACTAGCGTGTTAGCTACAGACCGCTGTGATTTATTATTCAAAGTAGCGGTAAAGAAATAAAAGTTAAGATTCAAATTTGGACCTTATAAATGGTAATTCAAGCCCAGCAGAACACAAAGCAGCGCTGAGACAAAGTACAAATTACCTCATCCTGTCCCCCTCTCCAGGACTGCGAAAACTGAGTCGGAGCAGGAAGTGTCTGGAGCCGAGGCAGCAGCAGGTCTGAGCGGCGGAGAGGAAACCCAATGACGGCAAGGAAAACACTGAAACACCCACCGACATTCTCCAATCATCAGCAGACCACCACTTCCGGTTCCAGTCATTTGTTATCAGGCAACTGATGAATGCTCATCAAAAGACAGTCCCGGTGCAATTAAAAGCCCGCAGCGCGGTGCATTATGGGAGGTTTATTCATCCGCTTTCATCAACCCATTCTTGAGAGGTTCAATAAAACGCAGACATGGTGTTTTTGGACAGCCAATCATCTTTTTATTTGTCAGACTGCATGAAAAACAAAAATGAGACTAGTTCTTGTAAGCACGGCTGGATCTGCGACCGCGGGCTCTCTCGAACTTCCTGCCCTTGGAGCGGACGTAGGGCCTGGAGAGGAGAAGAGAATAGAAATTAGGACAAATCAAAATCTCAAATAATCTTTGTTCCTGTAAACCAGTACAGTGAAACCATCTATTCATGTATTTTTCTCTGGAATTAATCTTGAAATATTAGTCCATTTGTGGAGCTTGGAAAGGTAAAATACCAATAATTTTCCTTGGAGACGACTGGCTGTAACTTGCAACTAGCTTCTGCTGTAGTACTAATACAGTTTGCATTAATAAATAAAGATATATTTGGGATATGAAGTATTAAAACAGACTGTTAAAATCACTTTTAGAGGGGGTAGTTTCAAGTATTCATGGATTTCAGTTATTGGTTGTGGTCCCCTTCCCTCTAAAACATCGTATCTCAGTGTGGTGATGTGGATTAGATTCTCTTCACATCCACCTGTTATCATGACATCCCTTCCACTTTATACCAGTAAAGAAAACATTTCAAATCATTACACTTTAGAAAATATCTCAGTTTAATTTGATTTCTACTTTCTATTATTCCCATTCCTGTTTTGTATTGGTCAGCTGACTAAAAATATGACAAATTAGGACCCTCAGTAAACCAAAATAACTACCCTACTACTGTACCTCACTTTATTTCTTCTTGGTAATTAATTATTCTTGATAAATTTTGCATTACACCCCATTTCTAGCATTTCAACACTCTTAGGAAACATAGATTATAACCTGTGATCAATCTGAAATGCATATGATCGACTTCCTGCTGAGTAATATGAATTAGATGCAGAACCACATTCACCAGCAATCTAAGAATGAATTACTAAAATGTAGAAAATTATTATAAGTTTTCAAAGCGGGAGAAAATTTAGTAAGTCGCAGCTAGGACCGTCACAATAGACAATAAATCAACTCATCGCATGATAAATGAAAAGAAATTCAATAATTTTCATTTGCTTGATTTAGCGTTTCTCTTTTTTCTCTCTGTTTATCAAAATCTGGATGATTAAAGTCAGCAGTCTGGTGTTTTGGTCTCAACTATCCCCCCCCCTTTTTTTTTTAAAGATAAGTTTGTTTACAGAAACTTAATTTATTTTGTCTTATCTGTTGCTTTCTTTATTTTTGATATTCCAAATATCTTACAGTTCCAGTGGTTAAAAGTTCATGAGAATTTAAAGTTTATTGATCTTTCAGAAAGTGTTCTTGCATTTGTATGCTGTTATTACTGATATATTACTTGAAAATGTTCTCAAAACAATGTTATCGTTTGTCGCAATAAGTTTTGGGACAATTTATTGTCCAGCAAATTTTTTTTTTTGTGACAGGCCTAGAGGCAGCTTCATTTTACACCTGAAACGTTTGTGGTACAAAAACGATTAAAACTGGAGAGATTTTAAAAGAGCAAAAATCGTCAGAACTTTTTCTCTGCTTCATAAGTCCAACACAATTTCATGTTAATCAAATGTTCAAAATAACTACAATGTTACTGTTAAAATAAGATAAACGTTACACTTTAGAGGCACTTTTGTGAAATAAAGATGTTTGAAAGCAGCAAAAAGACAAACTCCAAAAGTTTCAACATTCGACTGAAGACAATTTAAGTAAATTTAGAAAAAATGTCAAAAGGATCAGATTGTAAAAGCCCTCAATTCAAGGTGCATTAAGTTTAGCATTTTTTAGCAAATGCTTCTCTACAATCACAGCACATTATTAAAAGTATCAAAGTAAACTGTGTGGTTTCCGCTTTTAAGTGGAAACAATGTGGGAAAGTAAGAAACTAAGTACACCATGATGTAATGCATTTACTTTTATCAGATGGAAATAGCTGTTTTGATGACCCAGTACGTTTTGAATTTTGTAGTTTTATCAATTTGTAGTCAAAATATTTGACTTAAAAGGAACCAATGTTGGTTAATAAACTAACAGGGCTCCTGTGTTTAACCATGTGATGCTGTGTTGGTTTCATGTTGGGTGCAGACGTACTTGGTGTGGCTGTGAGGGGTTCCAGGAGCTTTTCCAAAGTGCCTGTACACCTCTCTGCCTTTACGGGGCCCTGAAAAGGAAAAGATGAATGTAACATCAGATACAGACAGTAAAATCTCTGACAACATCATCAATTGTAGATCTCTACATTAGTACAGATAATAATCCACATTTATAGCACACATGTGGAAACGCTACAGCAGCAGAGAAGAAATGTCGGGGACAACAAGGAGCTTTGATTCATTTTGACTGGGAAATAAAACTCTTAAAGGCTTGATTAAAAGAACCATTTGCAATCATTCATGTTGTCAGGCTCCTAAAAGTGACTAGAGATTGTTTCAAAATGAAAAGAATAAATAAGATTTCTACACATTTTTCGTTTAAAAAGGCCAAACTTTCCATATTTTTCTGCACTTTTAGAACATTCTGGATATTTAAGTACTAAGTATTAGCACTGAACTTGTAACAGCAGACATGTCTCATCTACAAGTTTAACTATGTTAAACAGTAGATCTAGAGTCTAGATCTACTGTTTATAGATCTATAACTCCTTAAAATATCAGATAAGGAATGGGTTATCTTGAACTAAATGCATTTTTTAAAGACATTTCCTTTTTTGACATTTATTTTGCTAGGAAAATCCCCCAAAATAGATTTATTGCTTTTAATTACAACATTTTGGACTCAGATTGAGAAAAACACACCAGATCGAACTAACTTTGAAGCTGCCTAGAGACAACATGTAAAGGGATAAAATGCTAAAATTAAAATCTGATTCAGCAAAGTTAAGCATATAAGAATAAAAGTAAAAACTATACTTTATTGGGCATTATTAAGGTTTGTCCAAATGAAAATGGAAGACAAGAGAAAGACTAGCAAAATCAAAGTTTGTCCATAATCTTTCTTTCAAAATGATGAGCAAATTAAATCCTCAATCAAACAGAAAGTCTGACATAATGAGTAATTTATCAAAAATAATTAAAAAACAATATAATGTGGCTACCTGGTGTCAAGATTTCAAACAAGACCAAAACTATTCTTTATCTATTTTTGGATGGTGTCATTTCTTTATTGCTTGGCGAAGATTGTCAATCCAGAGACTTTGTTCTGATTCAGAGTTCTTATATAACAGAGTTTATTAATGATTCTACTTTCTCAGATTAAACTGGCAGACTGTAGGAGGAAACAGGAGAAGTTCAGGTACCTGACAGCAGCACTGTCCCATGTCCTTTGGGAGAACTCAAAGCCAGCTGGTCAAATGTCATCACCTGACCTCCGGCCTTCACGATCCTGCGGCGGGCGCGGTCGGTAACCTTGAGAGCGCAGATCTACAGAACAAAACGCAGAACTTCAGAGAGTCACAATGCTGAAGGAACATTATCTAAATCTTTATAAGATCAAATACTTTGAAGGAAAATGTAGATTTAGTAAGATCACTTACCTTGAGCTTGGGGATATCCTGAATCCTGATGTCATCAGTGACTGTTCCCACGACAACCGCGACTTTGTTATCACGACCGGGCATCTTCATCTTACGGATCTAATTAAAGACAAAACAGGCAGAGCGGAAAACTGATGAGGACATATTTCAAACCGAGGAAGAGACATGTAGAAAATATACCTATAGATATGAATGGGAGAAAAGGATTTCAGCCTTATTATGGTTGACCATTTTTCTTCCGTAAATTATAAATTAAGATGTCAACATCTCTTTCAATTTCTTTTTTTAATGTCACTAAATATTAAGCACCAAAACCATAAATTTTATGTTCAAAACCTTTCAAATTTTGGCATGAAAAGCCCCCAAAGCCCCACATAACATTACAGCAAATCAGATTAAATGGTTTTTGACTATTTTATTGTTGCCTTAGTTTTCTATCATAGTTTTTTTTCTAACCTTCTGACATGCTTCAGTTCTTCAGCTTTGTTTCAGAGGAACACCAACATCAGAACAGAAAAGTGTAGGACTTTTAAGCAAGCATTTAATTGATGCAAGTTATTAAAAACTCCTTGCATGAACCACTAAGACATTTTGACAATTGAAGTTGCTTTGTCTTTACATAATAAAAAAAAATCTTTGTTTTTAAACTTGCATCAGCTTGAAAATAATGCTTCATCAAACCAAAACAATGCAACATATCTGTTGCTCCAGGTAAGATATTGACTACTCATAACCACCTGAACCCTACATTAAAAATGTTAATGATCCCCTTAATAAAATGAGTTTTTTCTTCTTGTTAAATGACAGCCACTTGTTAAAAAAACCTTTAACAAAAAGAAGGCAACCTGGGACAATCTGGGTGTTCTTTAATACAAATATCACATGCCGAAAGGCCTTTAAAAATGTTAAGTTTGAGTGTATGAGGTGATTAAATGTGCTCTACTGCAGTATACCGTCTCATAAAATAGGATCTCTAAACAAATTAATCACATTTCATACAGAAAAAAAACCCAGACATTTCTGAACATACCAGCGCCCACCTGAAAAATTATGCCTTACAATACAGAAAAGTATTTTTAAACTATCTTGGACTAACCAGGCGAGAGATGGAGATGGGAGGTTTGTTGGTCCGGCTCATGAACAGCCTCCTCAGGATCACCTTGTTGAAGGGAGCATTTGTGCGGCGGGCAAGAAACCTGTACAACTGTAAGAAACCAATATGACAAGTTATGAAACACTTAAAAATCTGGCAATCACAAGACTCATACTCAAAGTTTTATGCACCAATAAGTAGTATCAGAGATATGGTTTTAAAGAGAGGAGAAAATTATTTACCTTAACCAAGAGCCTCAGATAGATATCCTCGCTCTTTGGCTCTTTCCTGTGCACCTTACGGTCCTTGTTGTGCCTGATGTCGACTCCCTTGAAAATTTGAACAAAATCACATTGAGACGCATCACCTGAAAGTCTTCGTTTTAAACTAATCACATGTAAGGTCCACCATTATCTTTACAGTACACATCGCTAAAGCCGCATTAAAGCAAAAGCATATAAAGTTAAATTATAATGCAGATCAGAGCCCTTTAGCTAGCTGAAGCTAGTTCACACGTTGACGCTACCGCGAACAGCTATCACCTAGCAAACAGCTATCACTGTCAGCAGCATTTTATTTGGCTCAGTTTGATACTTAGAATCGCCATAAACGTGACCAAATGCATTCTGAGTTTTAAAATAATATCCGGCTTTCAGAAAACCTCGCAAGGCTAACTTCAAGTCAGCAACATGACTGAAAGCGGCACCAATGTCGGCTTCAAAGTAGCTATGCCAATATGAATAATATGGACAAATAATCTAAAATTACAGCAACAGTGCCACACTGAGTATCTACGGGACATGTTTATGTACTAATCAGCAAGATACGATGGTTTGACAAAGAGGATGACAATGGATAAAGCAGTTATCATATTTTACAATAACTGGTAGCAGTACCTACCATCTTGGACTCAGAGCGAAAAGGGAAAAGGAAGGGACAACGTCTCGCGATAACGCAATGGTCTGAAATCTCGGCCTTCTGATTGGCTGCGGAGCTTGTGTTTTCCGCTTGTTAATTTGAGGATAGAGCCTCTAGTGGTGTGTAGTGGAATTAGCAGTTGAACTAAATCGGCTATTATTAACAACCCGCTGGATTTCATATTATCGTATTACAAGAGCTAATTCTGGATGTGAAGAGGATGGAGGATAAAGGAAAAGAACGTTTAAAAATAATGTTTGTTTTTAAAATATACCATTGAGTTCCAGATAGCTTTTACATTCCACAAGTACATTGGAGCATGTTTACCACCAAAATATAATTGTTTTATAATTGTTAATGATAAACAATGATAAATAATTTCGGTAATTATTTACCATTAATTGTATCAATTATCTGGAATGGACTGGCAGCCTGCCCTGGGTCTACCCCACCTTTCAACCAGTGTCTGGGCCTTACTGCTATTTGTGCAGTTTTTCTCATTACAAATAACATTCTTGTTATTTGCACAGTTTTTATCACTTCTTGTAAATGGTCAGCTGTAGTTTCTGTGCTGTGCACATTTTAAAAAATGTATCCTCCTACTCACTTGCACATTTATTTGCATCAGAGTGTGCTATTTTAATGTTTTGTTCAATTAACAAAAATAAAGAATTGAAAACGGTCTGTGTGTATTCATCTATATATCGTGTTTCACTAATATGGTGATGGAGTTACTAAAATAAATGGACTTTTCAGTAATATTGACATTTATTATATATTGTGCATGTCTTTATCATGCTTCAAAAATATATAAATTTAATGTGTTGTGAGCTACTTAAGATGAATTAAACAAAACAAATGTCAGCAGTATGAATCTCATTAATCAAGTTTATAAGACAAATTAAAACAGATGTGACATAATAAAGATGGAGGAGTTTTTCGGTTACAAAGCAACAAAAAACTTACACACACACCACACGCGCACATACACAGGAGGCTGCATGAACTCATGTTTACTAGATTTAAAAGCCACAAAAACAGTAAAGATCAGGCATTTATGCATTCATTTATTTAATATTTGTAAACAGATCACTTGGAAGGAGACGATCATCTGATTCACAGACCTGTGAATGTTATTCTTTCAGAGTTTTCACATATAACCTCCCCTTTAAATGAGCTTCAGTTAATGCCAGTATTTTACAATATGCATCCTAAACATGAATGTCTGAGGTTTAGTCAGGTTTGTGTCCGCGCTGCTGTCTGAGATGACACAGAAAGATGGTGAAAGTCAGAGCGATTCCTCCCACAAACGCAGTACGAGCCACAAGGGGCACAAAGGCAAAGTTCACAGCCTGACAAGAAGCAAACAGATTAAAAGTCAAAGCCCAGTGTTGTATAAATGAATAAATGAAATGCATTAATGAAAACAAAGCATCTGACCTGCATCGTTGACCAATACACCACTCCGGCCTGCAGTGACAGACAGATATTTAAGAGCTGCAGCACATGCTTGTCTCTTAGCCCAGTGAAGCTAAACATTAAATTTAAGACCTTGTAAGACGTCCAGAATTTCTGTCGCCAGTCTTCAAGTAGGTCGTCTCTGTTTTCTAAAAAGCTTAAACCTGAAAGATAGATCTGATAATTAAGATGCTCAGGTAATGATTGTTTGTCCAGTCCTTCAAAATCAAGAACATAACCATATAACGATATTCAAATATTTCACAACAAAGGGAATTAAGATTTCAGTTTAGTTATTAGTGTGTTTGTAAAATGCAAAATATAATCATGAAGTAATTACAACATGTTTAAGTTAGAAATACATAAAAACATGTATAATATATTTAGATTTATAGATTTGATGGCAATAAATTATGAAAGATGTTGCAGTGGCTTCTACTATTTTGAAATACAAATGTGTTACTGAGACTTGACAACCCATGAATGTCCCTCTTTCATCCACTCTACAAACAATAAAGTAACTTTTCATTGTCCTTTGATGGTTAGATAAATGTAAGGTTTCAAACTAAACTACCTTGGCTCTTTCTTTGGGCGAACTTTAGGCGACTTACTGTTTTCTTTCAGCCATTTCTTGATTTACAAGGATCAACACTCGTTTCACCTCATATGAATTACACGTTTTCTTATCTTCTCCACTTTGAGGAGTGGACATTTAAATAAGTAAAGCAGCAGTTGTATAAGAAAAACATTCTGTTACATTTAATTAACAGAAATTACTTATTATAATAAGTGTGGCACCATCGCCGACTTAGTGAAAAATAAATTCACAATGTGGGATTTTCACTCTGAATAATTAACTGAAATCAAAGGTTGGACCCTGTAAGTTATTCAGTGTGAAAATGTGCTGCAACATTAAAAGATTAACTAATTTTAAGGCTTTTTAATCGTATCTAAAAGGGCAGTGAAGGAGCTGTAGACATATGACCTTTTCATCTTGGTTTAGGGGTAAATGTATATTATGTTGCTAAATGAGCTGTCTGGACTTTATGTTGTTTAGTAGAAAACAATCTGGCATCATCATTTGTATAGATTTAATAACTCCACATTCACTGAACTCCAGAGGTGGAAATGTATTTGCTTTTCAGTTTTATTGTTTTATTAAATTAGAAAAGTCTGATAAACAGTGACAGTTTGTTTAATGTGACTAATAAAGAAACAAAACACTCGTTGACCAGAGTGTGTTTCTGCATCTCAGCCAAGTCGTCCATGCCTACATTTGGCCTTTTTCTTTGCAGAGATATTCTAAATTTCCAATCAGTAGTGAGTCAGCAGCACCATTGTTCCACAAATACAAACATAGACGTAAATGTAGGAAAAACTAATGTGAATCCTCAGTTATTTGTCATATAAATGTTCTTTATTTTATCTAAAGTACACAGGGTTGGATAGTTCTACTTAATCACATTTACTTGAGTTACTTTTTTAAAAAAAAACAAACAAAAAAAACTTTTAGGAATATTTTTACTTCACTGTACTTTTTACTTTTATTTGAGTAATTTTATTATTAAGTATTGCTACTCTTACTGCTTGAATATAACGTCTGGATTCTTTATGAAGAACAAACAACGTTAACTAAAAACTCACCAGACAAAGACACACACCTGCAGTTTTTGCTAAAGTTTGGTATTGAAATAAATTGATTTGGGAAAAATTTTTTTTTATTTCTTGTTACTTATGTGAAATATTCTCATTTAGGTCCTTTAAACACGCAAAACTTAAAATTTTGACCCGTCTGATGATGCAACTTTTAAAAACTAAATGATTAATAATTTGATTAATTACTCAGGACTTGAGTAAACCTTTTACTCTTGAGTGATTTCTTGGATGGCTACTTTTTATATTACTTGATTAAAAGTATGTTGAAGTAGTTCTATTTTTACTAGAGTACAGTTTTTGAGTACTCTGAGTCTGCCCACCTCTCAGACGCTTCAGATGAAGGTCAGGAGTTGTTGGTTCTTAAAAGAAGCCGAGTCTTTGAACAGCATTCTCACCGATATAAAAAGCGCTGATGGTAACCGGAGCAGCAACCAGCTGATCCAGCACCACCTTCCTCGTCACGGCCCGCAGCCCGCCGCCGGGCAGCATCCTCTCCAGCCCTCGCAGCCAGTGGTAGTTGAAGTTGGCGTGGAAACACAGGCCCACAGTCGCCACTCGAGCCGTCTGATGCCAGTCGATCCCTGCGGACCGCTCGGACGCCGGGGCGGGATTTCTACCCAGGACTCTCTGCTGGATGAGGTCCGCCGAGGCAAACAGCGCCGTGTACCCCAGAACGTTGCTGATGTACGGGTGAGCCTGAAATGAGGCCCAGGCCCGGTTCATGGTGAAACGTCTGACCAGAAGGAACATGTTGGACTTCAGAACATTTAAAGGACAGTGGCTTGAGAAAATATGAATTCATTGGTCATTTTAAACCCATAAACCTCCAATGATGCACAATTCTCGTAGTAAATATAAAAAAATTTAAATGTGTGGCATGTGTTTTATTATTAAATAATTAAATGTGTTTTATTACTAAATAATTAAATGTGTTTTATTATTAAATAATTAAATGTGTTTTATTATTAAATAAAACACATGCCACACATTTATGGCATGTGTGGCATAATTGCCTAAGTCTTATTTTTAAAAAATAGGACTTAGGCAATTATGCTAATGATAATTAACCTGCAGTGCAATCCATTCACTTCAGAAATTAATTTAAAAATGGGCCCAAATAATCGCATCAAGGTCCAAATATGATGAAAACAACAAGACGTAGTTTTGGTCTAGTTTCGAGCTCAAATGTCTTAGTACACTTGAAATAATTAACTCAGTCATTCCTCATAATATGGGGAAGCATTTTTCACTGATCACAAGTACTTTTTGGTCAATATTAAGGAATAATTGACTTAACAAAAGCTCATATTTCTTGCTGAAAAGGTAATTCAACAAGTTAACAGACAAAATGAGCTGCATCATTGAGGATATTCAACCAATTAGTTCACAAAGTTCCACCCCAAAGGTTCAGGGTAATATAATATCACTTCCTGTTTTCAAAAAGAGGATTTCTACCAGAGTAATCCATCTTTACCTTAACAGAAGTGGTGCAAAAAGAAGAGGGTAGAGCAACGTCTGAAAACAACCCTAGCTTTATGAAAAAATATAAATCGTAACAATCAAACGCACCTCTTGAGTTTGGCTCCTCTTTAAACCCCCAAAGCCACTGAAACAAACACCGTTCCCACTGGCTCTGCTCAACGTGGAAGAACCAAGAGAAGAGCAGAAGTGACAGAAATGTTCCTGCCGGGTCAAAGGTTAGCAGGAATGTGTGATAAAGCTTTTTATCATGTGGGAAAGCAGCACATGTGAACAGCTTCACACTGTCAAGCTTCTGAGTTTAGACGTGACTTACCACAGATTTTATTTTCTAAAACGTTGTTGAAGTAGAGGCTCAGTTATGGAGTAAACTCTGCAGCTTTCCGGTCAGAAGCACATGTGTTGTTTCTATAAATAGATGCGGCTCCGCAGCAGCGGCAGCGGCTCCCTCTTCTGAGATGAAACACAAAGATTCATATAACAGTCAATTTATTGAAGAAATAAATAAAAATGTATTTTTTTGTTTTGTTTTTGTTATGAAGCTGGTGAAGACACTTTGCGAAGCAGGAGTAACATGTTTCTAATATTTTAACCCCATCAGGTGTTTTCTGTCTTTATGTTTTGTGCAAAGTTGTCAGAAAATCAGTTACGTTGTACAAATTCATGGTTGTTGTTTGCGTAGTGGTTTGTGATATTTTTACATTACATCAATTTGAAATCAGTGACTTGCTTTCTCAGATTGTTGCTTTCTCAGAAAAAAGTTATTTTTTCAAATAACTTCCATTAGAAAAAAACATGACAGAATTAAATTAATTGCATTAAATCAATAAAGTAGACAATGTTGAACAGGAAGGGGTAAAGCTCTTTCTTTTTAAATTTCATTTATAATAAATACAATAGCTAAAGAAAAGAGTTTGCATTTTGAAATTCCACACTTTTCCCAGATTTCTTAGATTTTTTTTTTCAATATTTAACTGCAAAACATCCACCGAGTTGTTTTCTTTTTTTTTTTATCCAGATGAATAATGAAACTATGATTTCTATAACATCTTAATTTCACAGAACTCCAGAAAACTAAACCCACTTCAAGAACCTTTGATCCAGTTTAAAAACAAAACTAAATGGACCTAGATACCAAAACAGCAGTGAAACAGGCGTTTCTGATTTTTGATTATTTGTTGGATCAGTGAGTTGGACAAAAACACAAGCTCTGATTGACAGATCAAAGATTAAAAGGTTAAAACTCAATTTAAAACGTCTGTTCTTTAAAAAAATGCTTCTTTTAGATAAATAGTTAATATGGACAGACTTAAATATTAAATTTTGCTTGTATTATCTAGACTTGGAAAATAGTAAATTCCAGACGTTCAGACTTGAAATTAGATTTTTATCCTGTTTCCTGGATATTGATGTGAGAAAATATATCTACCAAAAACAATAAGACCTGAAATTTAAAAGGAAAAAATAAACAGAGATGGATTAAATGTTTTTGCAATAAAAAATACTTACAAAAAATAAAAACAACAACAAAAAACCTTCATTAAAAACCCAGGATGATTCACAACAACGTTGTTTTTAATGGAACCTCACAGTGTTAATCTAAAAAATAAAACTGGAGAGAATCGACAGTAAATGAAGATAAAATGTTGTTACAGCGTTTCCTTTGTGATTAAACAGACTCTCACCTGCTGCCATAGATATGTAAAAACCTGCACTCGGAAGGCGCATTGAAATGAAAAGGTCAATTAAAGCGAGTAGCAACCATCTGATCTCTTCCACCTGAGAATGTGATAATAAGGGGTCAGAGTTCAAACCAACCAATTAAAGCCTCGTTAGCAGCCGTCACTGCGGTGTTTGTGCTTCTCGGTCTTTAACTGGCCGCTTTTTATCGCAGCTCACAATGGAGACGACGTTGAGCCCACAGCTTCCTCCACAAGCAGCGGTTGACTTTTCACATAATTGCTGCTTTCGCCTCTCATCGGCTCCGTCAATTTGCGAAGGTGGAAACCAGGCGGAGCAAAGGGGGTGTGTGCGTCTGCAATCAGCGCTGATGACTCTTGACTTAATCTGAAGCTACAATAACTGCTCTCTCTCGCTCTCTCTCTCTCTCACACACACACACACACACACACACACACACCACATATCTCTGGAGAGCTGCACCTCGTCTTCCTTCAGTGCAGCTTGCAGAGACTTTCTAACACATGCAGCAACATTCAGGCTAAACGGTAAGAGACATTTATTGCTATTATTACTAAATTATAAGACATAAATTAGGACAGGAATGTGCAATCTTTACAATAAAAGGTTAATTTTTTTACCTTCAGCCCAACAACATGAAGAGCAGTTTTATGTTGCTGATAAACAGCAACATATTTTTGATTAATATCTTCAAAAGGGAATTTTTAGATTTGGAAGTAAAATAAATAAAACAGTAACTTTTGTAACAAAATAATGGATACGGTTTATTTTATGGCATAATGATATTTGTGGAAAATTTTAAAAAACATAATCATAGATAGATCTGTATCTATCTGTCTGATGTTTCTAATTTGATTATGATCTTTTAAAAGTACTTTAAAGTGATTTGTTATTGAAAAAACTGTCAAAATATTTCACGTTATAAACCATTAATTATTTTATGTTCTGCCTCTTCTGATCTCATTTCTCAAAACTGTACTTAAACTGACAGATTATCTACTAATTAACATTAAATATTCTTATTTTAGCATTTGTTACATAGGAATTAAGATGGCTATGAACAAACCAGTAAATTATAAATATCGGTCCTCTCATCTATTTTTAATTTTTAATGTGCAATAAGGAAGTAGTATCACAGGATTCACAGGAACAGAGAAAGACAGGAAAGTTTTTGAGTGAAATCAGATTGTTTTTTTTCTGGTAATTAATTTTGACACCAGGAAATTTCTGTCATTTTTACACAAAGTGACGGTGAAGCAGTGCAATTTAAAAAAAAGGCACGAGAGAGCAGAAATAGGAAAACATTAACCACATTATTTAATGTTCAAATAAAAATTCTTTGGCATTTTAAAGAATTTATGTTCATGAATATCTGAAGTACAACATGTTTTATTTAAACATGTATCTGTGTACGTACATAAGAAGCTATTTGCTCCCTGAAAAGAGAAACGCTGCTTCTGAGAGTTATTTGGTTGTCAATGTTTGAATACCTTTTTATGCATCATTAAATAACACAAATACAGTAAAAGTTTCATGAGCAGAATGATGTTGGGAGAAAATGTTTGACGCTCTTCAAGCTTTTAGTTAAAGTTTTCTGAAGTTTATTTTGCAGAGTAAACGGTTTTTGTTGATGCAGGTAAATAAAGTCACTTAATACATTTTAATGAAAAGAACAAAATCCCAAACTATTTGCTTTCTGCAGCCATGCGGCCGTCCTTCTCTGTGAGTCTGGAGCCCGGTCTGGAGCGAGGCGTCCCGTGGGGTCGTGACCTCTTCACCTTTGTGACTTCAGCAGCAGGTCACATGATGCGGACTCTTCAAAAGCCCCGGAAGAGCCGTCCGTCCAAGCGGCAGGTCAACCACCGCCGCTTCCTGCACAACATGATCCAGAGGTACGTCGGTGCAACAAACGAACAAATTCAGTTTTGATTTTAGCATCTTTTCAACGAACAATTTCTTTAAATTTCCACAAAGTAATGACACTAAGAGCACAGAGCTGTTTTTATTAGGTTGGAAACTTTGTGCTTTTTTTTTTTTAGACAGTTGTCCACAAATATTAACATCTTGCAGAAGAAAAGGTGTCCATGCTCATTTTGCAAAAGTTTTGTTTGTTAAATAGAAATTAAATAGCGGTTCTCTTTGGATTGTAAATGTTGCAGATTCCTGTGCAAAGCTAATATTACCAGAGGTTGCTGAAAAATTTTAACTCAAAGATACGTAAGCAATCAAAACAGAGGTTCTGATCTGCTTTTGTTTTATAAATACTTTATTTTGGATTTTACAATTATTAACTGACAAGACAAAATCAGCTCAGGATCCAGAAGAATCAAAAGTAATTAGACAATCCTAAAATAAAACACATTTACACTGATGTAACCAAACAATAAGAAAACAAACAGGGTAGAGGTGATGGAGGCTGATCTGCTTTTTTAAAGGGGCAGTATTATGTGTTTCCATAGCAACTGTGTTAGCTTCAGTTGCCAATAAAATGCTGTGTATATCTAGTATGATTAAAGGAAATCTGACTTTGTAGTTTAACACCTTGAAATTGGGCCTCTGTCTCTTGAAAAACTTCTGCTCTTTCTGAGACGTCGTCATAATAACAATGTTCCTCTATTAACAACATTTTTACCAGCGTTAAGTAGCTGCTACAATGAGCTCAGCCGATGTTTGCTAATTGCTGGTGGCTAGTCTGAAGGAGCTGAGTGGGCGAGTTGGAGGGGAAGGGATGCTCTGTGAGGCTGTAGCTCGGAAACTTGTAAACTGCAGCTCCTGAAGGAGGAGCTACACCTTGAAGGCGGGGCTAGGTCCAACCAGGCGTTTTGCACAGTTGAATGGTTGCCATGGAGATTCAAGGATTTGTCAGACATGCATGAAAGAATCAAAGAAACACTCTTTGATGAGGATATAACATTACAACAGGACGTAAAGCTCAAAAATTTTTACATAATATTTCCCCTTTAAGATCTGCACAATAAAAAGAAAATTATTTTGTTCTCTGATAGTCATTTGTCTCTCAACAGGAAATTTGCAGATATAGAAGCAGCGAACCATCGTCTGGCGTCGGCCCTTTATGTTAAGGACACACAGGAGCCTCTGGAGCCGCAGGGCTCCACGTACCAGAGCGAGGCTCTGCAGAATCCTGATCAGAATGGAGGTCAAACAGATGCAAAGGGCATCTCAAGGTCGAGGGACAATGCGTCTGTTGCCGGGGAGCCAAAGGAGCTGGACGATAAACAAAGAAAATCCACCAACAACCAAAACAAGACGAGACAAACCAATGAAAAAAGAAGAAACAAAGCCGCTGAGTTCTCAAAGGTTTTTCAGGAGTCAGAGCTCCTTCAGTCTGAATATCCCAGTCAGCAAAACCAAATGAATCCAATTAACAACCTCCATGAAAACGACCAGCACCCAAATGTTATTGTTCTCACCCAAAACGAGGACGAATCTCCTCCTTTCTCCCCAGAGCTCTCTCCGCTGTCTCTCGACTCTTGTGATTTCTCAGCTCAGATGTTGACGGACCTCTCAGCCAACACAGAACAAGAAACCATCCGTGACATAACCGAGCTCTTCACGGACCCAGTGGGTCACATGGACGTAGAGTCCTACTTTGAAACCATCTGTCCGCGCCGGATGGAAGACATGGTTCTGTCTGATAACTTCACCGGGTTGGAGGAGAACATGGAGCCTGAATGCAGCTTTGGCTACAGCTGTGAAGAAGATCGAGGAGGAACTGCAGATTACGTCCAGCGTAACACGGGAAACTCCCGTCAGCCGAGACAAAGTGAATACAAAGCGAGTGCCTCGTTCTACAGCATCTCTGAGCAGCAGGGGAGCTGCTGCATGCTGGGAAACGACCTGAACGTCGCACCGTTTGAAGGCATGGCTCAGTCTTTCCCAGTTCCTCCTCCTCAGCAGGAGCGCCATCCCGTACCGACGCCTCCTCACGACGATGACTGGCTGTTTCCTGACATCCTGAAGGACAGGCAGCTGCCTTACTGCTGAATCCACACGTTTACGGAGTTTCATTACGCTGACGTTCATATTTAAGCATTTCTGTATGTTTTTAAACTCCCATTGGGATTTCTACTGATTCTACAAAAAAAAAGCTTAAAAGAAAACAACCCGTTTTCAGGAAAAAAGTAGTTATTTTAGTATCTGGAAAATGAGCTGTTTCAAAAGCCTCCTGAGTCACAATTGATGGGCACTGTACCGTTACCTAGCAACCCCACACTGGAAAAAAGTCAGGTAGTCCAACTGAATTTTTTTTTATTTGTTACGAGTAATCAAATTAAGTTTATCCAAGTGAATATATTAAGTTGTATTATAATCAAAAGTAAGTACATTAAGGTTGACATGCTTATGAATCAGAGATTTCCCATTTTCACTTTGGGCCATATCAAAAATCTAAATGTTCTTAAAGGGCCGGTTGTGCCAGAATATATTGATAAAACCTATTAAATTGTTAAAATATCAATAAATAGGTGTTTGCTTCAGCATTCAATAAGTATTTCTTAAAATTAAATAATATTGAACATCTTTTCACACCGATCAGTGCATTCAGGATTTTGTGATTGTTTTTTTTTTTTAACAATCAAAATCACATATTTTGTGGCGCCAGTTTAGAAATATTTGTAAGGAATTTTTATATTTGCACTGATGTTAAACGTGACTTTCACGGACTATGATTTGATGTCAGCTGGGACGGCAGTCACTTAAACTTAAAAATGTTTTTTGGCCAATTTTGAGGGAAATTTGCAGTAAAAATTTGAAAAGAATGGTGGGAATGTGTTGATTTTGTGTTCATTTTACAGATTTGTGAAAAACTGGAGGGAATAATTGATGTAATTAGTAGAGATGTGTCGATCAGATTTTTTCCTGCCGATACCGATACCGATCACCGATACCGATCACATAATTATTATTTATTTATTTTTTATCATAAACACTACCGGTTACATTATGTGGAAAAAGAAACCATGAATTCACCTTAATTTAGACAAAAACTTGTTTTTAATAACTTTTTCCAAGAAGAAAACTAAACAAAACAGGCATTGTGCAAATTGTACTGCTATTGGTAGTGCTATCTTTAACAGTCTGATAACATATGAAGGCATAAAACCTCTCAACATTGCCAAAAAGTTAAAGTATAAAACTTAACATTCAAAGGCAAATACAGGATCCATTACAATAAACAATCCAGGCAGGCTGGAAATGAGAAGCAGGTGATCGGTATCGGTAAAAGAGACAATGATCGCCGATCACCGATCATGCACTTTTTCACGAAAATCGGCCCGATTATGATCGGTGACCGATCGATCGGCACACCTCTAGTAATTAGGAGTTTAGAGGGCCACATAAAAGGCTATAGCGAGCCAGAATTGGCCACATGTAATATATTAACAAATTTTCTTTAAGTTGGAGTTCCACTTTTTTTTTTCCAGTCAGTTGAGCTCACTGAAAAGCTCAGCTGGTTTTATCACTGTATGCTCAGAAGCACCTTTTTGGATTTAAAGTGACAAGACGCCCTAAAGCAGCTCTGTCTGAAAGAAACTCGTATTGACCAGAGTAAAATCTCATTATCTAAAAATAACTGTGCAAAAAAATGTTGACATGTTTTGTAGCCGTAGCCTGTTAAGGAAGCATAAATGGTCACCTTTAAGTTGCTTTATAACTAAATATTTTGGAGACCATAAGACCTGGATTACATGGATAAGTTGAGATGTTTTTATTCTTTTTCTTTTCTTAATCAACAGGACAAGAAGAGCTTTGCAAAAGTATTCACAGTATTCATTTTGTCATAATAGAACTACAAATGTGTTTTTATGAGACATTATGTGATACGTTGTGTGCAATGTAAACGATTTTCTTTGAAAAATGGCTCCAGCTCAGGTAGTTTAGATGGAAAGAAAATGTGAACGTGCCACAGATTTTCAGTGTTCTCAATTAGCTTTGGTTCTGAACTTTGACTAGATCATGCAAACACATGAATATGCTTTGATCCAAATTTTTCCAGTGTAGTTCTGAGCTGCTTATAAGTGCATGCCACACTTTTCAGATTTTTATTTGCTCTTTTTTTGTCATTTCACTAAGAAATGCCATGAATGGTTTTGTACTAGTTCTAGGTTTATTATTCATTCATTTGCAACAGAATTTTAGTTTTCTGTGAGTATTTTGAGGCTAAGTTTAACAAACGTTTCATTGTTTTGAAGGATATATAATTAAATAGTTTACTCTGTGTATTATGTTACATTGTTCTGTCTCTGCATGCTTTGGACCTTTTTAGTTCCTGACAATAAAAAGTAAATTGAATGAAAACAATGCAAGAGATTGGTTTCTACTTTTCCACAAACTCTAAATGTATTATTTATTCTAGGTCGGACATTTCTTAACGGTGTGGCTGTAAAACCTAAACGGAAACAACTCTTAATTAGTTGATATTTGTATTGTTTGCATTAATAAACAAAATGTCAGCACCTGACTGATAAAATCAGGCTCACATTACTGTCTTAATGTCAAATGTAAGAATAGAAATATCAACAAAAAAAATGCAGATTTAAAACTTTTTATCTTAGACTTACTGTAAAGGTTTTAGAAAAAAAACTGAAAAAAGTAATCAAAATTATAATTTTTAAAATTATGACTATTAAGGGAAAAGTGGAATCCAAACCAATTAGACCCAATGTGATTTCCCCCCCACCCCCATAAACCTACTAATATATGGTTGTGTCTTCCTTGGCAGCAACAACTGAAATAACGACCTCCTTTCGAGGGGATGCCACAATAACTCCAGACTTTGACTAGGCCACTTCAAAGCAGCTTATTTTAGCTGTTCAGAGGAATTACTGGTGAGCATCAGATCATTTTCCTGCTGTATGCGCTTCAGCTTAAGATAAAAAAAAAACTGATGCCAAGACATTTTCCAGAGACAAATTAATGTTTACATTAATTACAGGAAGTTGTCCTGCAGAGCAAAGCGCCTCACCACCACGTTTGACTGTCAGCAGGACATTTTCCTAAACATATAATTCACCAGATGGATGATAAACGTGTTTTATTAGATAAACAGACTCTTTCACATTGTTGAATCATGAAAACTAACGCTTGGTGATGTAAAACAGACCTGCAGTGCTTTAGATGTTGTTCTGGGTACTTTAGTGAACTCCTGGATGAAAATGATTTAATGCGCTTTTGGAGTAATTTTGGTCGGTCAGCCACTTCTAGGAAGGTTTTCTCTTGTGGGTAACGTTTATATCTCTGGTCCTAAAGCCTTAAAATCGTTTTGGAACAAATTCCAGACTGATTACATTTGCTTCTTACCTGTTTTTATATTTCTTTATATTGAGACTTTTACCCTACTTCATGCCGTAAGACAGGTTCTGATTGATTTCCTGTTTGCAGAGTGGCAACAGGAAAGTCCTGGGTTCGTATCCCTCTTTCTCCCGGGGGTTTGCATGTTCACACACACACACACACACCCCCCCACACACACACACACAAAGATCAAAACCAATCACAAATAAAGTTAACCCCAGTCAGATGTTTAATAATTACAATATCATTAACAAAAAAAGGCTAAAACAATAAAAACATATTTCCAAAATGCTTCAAGTTCCACAGTAGCCATAAACAAACACTCAGGAAAAAAAAAATAAAAAATCAAAAACACCTCAGAAGAGCTCCGGCCTCATTTCTTGCTACAGGTGACCAGGACTCGTCTCGTCTCATTTTAGCGTTTTGAACCTGTTTGATCAAAGTCGCCGCTTTCAGACAGATTGCATCACTGTGACACGTGATCTCAGCTCGTTTGGCTTCATGCCTGATTTTTATCCCAACTGGTGGTGTGTAAAGTGCAACTTTTACACAAAAACAACAGCTTGCATATTGCTAAAGTAAAGACCTACACTTTCAGAAAAGAGAAATTAAAGTTGTTGTGACACATTTTTGTTTCCACTTCACCTGTTGCTGTGAAACAGGGGGAAACATGGATGCACATGCAGCTGCTGAATTAATGTAAACAGAAGGAAAAAAAAAACTACTGCAGAGGCCTTGAGATTTCTCAGTGGTAAACATTTTTCATTAAAACTGACAAAGAATAAACATTCAAAGCAACACAATCTTAAGTTTTCATTGGTTCCAGTTGAGTTAAGCAGGAAATAAATACTTAATTTTTATTGTTCTAATAATTAGGAGTCTTTGATTCACAACCTGGAAGTAAGTCTACAGGTTTTTGCTCTTCAGTTCAGTTTTTCACCAGATCTAGTGGATATCGAGTTTTAAATGGCAAATTTCAGCCTCCGTTTCTTTTTCTAGATATTGATTTACAGCTGAGTTAAATGGATTTATGTTTTTATGCTATGCTGGTACGTCTGGGTCAATTTGCCCCTTCACCATACCACATGCTTTTCCATGTTTGGATCGAGAAATCGGTATCAAATTCAAAGGAAACACTTTTTTAGTCAAATGTAACAGCTAAACGTTTTTATCGTATTTTTTCCCCTCAACATAATTCATCAAAATACCCAACTACTGAGATAAATAAACTGATGGTTAAGTTTAGACGCTTTTTGGGATCTTTTAGCACGCTTTGTGTTACTGTGCTATGGTTATTTTTAAGTGATTTCTTGACTTTCCAGTGGAAAAGCTCTTTGTCTTCACACTTGCATATGACTCAACAACTGGGAAATAGCTGCAAAACTTCATGAGAATATTTAATGACAATACAACTGCAATGATCCTGCGCCTCTTTATGAAGTTTTTATAGGAGTTTAATTCCATCCAGGTGCTCAAATATATGATCTATATGCTCTGCATCAATGCATGATGTGTGAAATATAAATATTGCATCCAAGCATTTTGTTGCGATGGCGATATTGCCGACAATGATACTGTAATCCACTCTAAAGGCTGGTTATGTCTTTTTCATGTAGTTCCAGGTTAGTTTTAATAACTTGAATAGTTTGTAAAATGCTTGTTTTTATTTAGCAGCAAGTTAATTTGATGATCTGCAATACCTAAAGTGT
Source organism: Poecilia mexicana (assembly GCF_051168715.1). NCBI lineage: Eukaryota > Metazoa > Chordata > Actinopteri > Cyprinodontiformes > Poeciliidae > Poecilia > Poecilia mexicana. The sequence continues at coordinate 14,424,198 of NW_028263385.1, forward strand.
GATAAAAAGCAAAAATAAGCAGAAATCTGTAAGGCAGCAAACTGTAGAAAGGTATTTAACATCAACAGATAAGGAGCAAAATGAGGGGGCGAATTGACCCAGATCTCATTATTTACCATGGAAATGTGAATATGCTTAAAGGGGAATATGCCGTCTAGCTTTTACAGGCGGAACTGGTTCCTATCAGGCAAACAAGTGCAAAAAAACCCTCATTTAGTAAAAACAAGTACATGGAAACAATCTGAAGAGACGCGCGTTTCAAACCCGGTTTCACAGCAGAGTGTGTTCGGTTTGACCCACACAGATAATATTGATCTCAGTAGATAAAGTAAAAAAACAGCTTAATAAAAATTCATCTGTCAGTGCCTCCGTCGTCGTTTTGTTTAAACCTAACACTACAAGCATATGAAAAGTCTACGGTCGCCCCGCCCCGCCCCGGCCCGCCCTCCCTCTGCTTCGTTCTACTGCTACTCTATGTTTACTACAAATTTAAGTCCCTTTTCTCATCCGTACGCCCGCCGTTTGGTTAAACACAAAAGCTTTGTTTACACAGCTCATCATCAGTGCAGTCAAGACAGACGTACAAAAAAAACAAAACAAAGCAGTGTCTGTATCAGACACTGATAAGAAAGCTGATGTGCCGCTTCGGATAAATAAAAAGATGAAATAACAGGGTTCTCCACAGGGTGTTTCTGGCTCTTTTTTGTCATATTTTTTTTTCTCTTTCAACAGCAGTGATAAATCTCCCATGCACGTCCTGCAGGCGCAGAAATAACCAGACTCTCACAATACTGAGCCCCAAGCAGCATAAATTCATGTTGGATTTAAATTATAGAAGCAATATGTTAAGACTTAAGTTAAAGAAACTACCCCGACCCTCCGCCACATCCAACAACAAACACTTTCTAATCTAAGAAGAATCACCAAGTCATGCCTGATGGCAGGAGAATTGATGCATCCAACCATCTTACAGGTTATTTAGAGAAATATTGCTCTTGTTATAATTTAAACGTGGTTTATCTTGTTCTTATTGGCTATTTTACGTCGTGCTAGATTGTCGTTTTCAGCCTGAGCAGAACTTCAAGTCAGATCCATACAGTCAAACCCCACATGGCTTGGAAACATCTACTTATGGAAAAGACATTAACTTATTAAGTCTGCTCTCTGTGTCCTGAAACTGTCATGAAATTAGCAGATAATAACTTATTTTCCATTTAAAACCAGGAGTTTTTCAGTTTCATGGTTAGAAATTGCTCGTCTGTGTTATCTTACATAAAAAAAAAAAAATCTATTTTTACTGAATTAGCTGAGAAAGAAGAAGCATCGGCACATAGTTGTAGCACCACTTACACCCATCCTGTATGACTTTGATTTAAAACTAGAGCTGTTATGTGCGTGTCGCTCCTCCACCCCTGAGTGTTCGAGGCTGCGTCTGAGTCACTGCGAGCGTCACTCCGTGTTGTTGACGCTGTACGGTGGAGGCGGGTCCAGGCTTTGCTCCGAGGACGGGGTCAGGCTCTGTGGGAGTCCGGGGGTCGGGGTGGGGGAGGCGGGGAGCTCCTCCGAGTCGGAGTTCTCCAGCGAGAGGTCGTCCACCAGCGCTCTGCGCCCTCGCATCGACAGCGGCAGAGGAGCACGCCTGGAAGACAAGGGAGACGCTCACAACAAGCCCTGCATTTAGCCAGCTGAAATAATAATAAAGTAATTATCAGACAATTTGTTACACTGTGAAGAAGGCCTTTCTGAACTAGTAATTATTTTTCTTTGGACTTTGGCTGCTTTTTTTTGTGTGTGTGTGTGTGTGTGTGTGTGTGTGTGTGTGTGTGCTTTTCTTCTTATTATTTCAGAACCATGTTTGTTTGTTAAAGTGTTGACCTGAGCTATGAAGTAATCCATAAAAAACCCAATAAATTTAAGGTAAGAGCTACAAACGTACAGGACAACTAGACAGAGAATGACTTTACATTAGGTCTGAAATTATTAGTTATGATGAATCAATTACTTAAAAAATCGTCAGCTAATTTAGTGACTGAATAATTGTTAACTTGACTATATGAATTCAAAAAAAGATGATTTGCTGAAAGAACAACTAACTCAGAGCAGAAATTAAGCCAAAATTCAAAAAATGTCTATATTTTATGTTTAAGATAAAAAAACCTTTGTGAATATGTTCTACCCAGGTCTCCTCCGAGTTTTAGCTTCACCTGATTCAAATTCGGTAAAAAGAAAAATCGCCTTTTAATCAACATTTGTTATCCAGTAATTAATCAGTTAATCTAAATATTCAACAGATACACAGTATTGATAAGTGAAGCAGAAAGGGCTGAATTGTTGATGCTAACCGTTTTCTTAGTTGCAGATTCATTCTTTGCTACAAATGATGAAGTGTTTACTAAAGGAATGTGAAGTTGTTGAACTTTAGGTGCAACGATGTTTATTTTATTATTTAAGAAAAAGAATTGAATTATTTGTTTAAAATAAACTTAAATGGTTACATGAGAAATCTGTAACTATGCCAATTTTTTGTATCTAGTTAATCGTCAGAATAATTGATGAATAAAATAATATTTTTCTAAGTGTGACTTTTCTTCTTCTGTCTCTCATTTCTTCATTTTACTTTTAAGCACACACTGAAGATAATCGGAAGAAATCAGCCAAAGTTCAAGGAAAATCTTTGAAAGACAGATCCAACAGGCACGAATACTTTTGCAATGTGCTGCAAACAAACAGTCGATGAGGCGGACACAGGCGAAGCAGTGTGTTGGATTTCAAGACGTCTTTGTCCTTCTGAAGACATGAATCTGCCTAAATCCAACACGCCGCCCCTCTGAGGCACTTCAGATGACGGCACAGAGACAAACACAGATTCTCAAAACGTACCACACACATTGACCTAGTTCTCTGCTCTCCAGTCGGGGACGCTGAGTGTTGGGACGCAGACAGATGGGGTAATGTGTCAGTGTTAGGCGGACGCAAATGGATGCAACAAAAGAGTAAAGCAAAACAAATCATATGGAGTTAGCAGGGTGTTAAAGAAAGAAAAAACAAAACAACAACAACAAAAAAACGATGATCAGGTTAGGTGAAAACAGAAGATGGATGATGCTGCTCACCTGAGCTGGGTGCGGAGCGAGGAGATCTCCCGCGTCATCGTCTGGCTGCTGTCAGTGAGCTCCTCCAGCTCCCTCTGCAGCTTCCTCTTCTGAGCGTTGGAGCGGGAGTTTTCCTCCTCCACCTCCTCCAGCTGCCGCTTCAGCTGCTTCAGGCGAACCATCGACTTATCCAGCTGCAGCAGAAGGTCGGGTTCAGAGGTTGAGGTAACAATGAGAAGAGAAATATTTATTTATTTATCACCCTCCCCCCCTCAGAAGCAGGAGATTAGTCTGGGAAGGACAGGACTGATTGGGATCAGAAATCTGATTAAACCTGGTGGATTACTGCCTGATGATGTTTTGGGAGGAGAGTGCATGTTTCTGCTGTGGGTGAGGGATTTAGCTTCCAGTGGGAGGACAGAAGTCTCACTCCACAGAGACCAAACAGATGCCAGGACAGCATTAGGATTAGCGTGGACTGAGACGGATAAGTCGTCTCTATTTGGGGAGGATTTTTCTCTCTTTGTTCAGATGACCTCAGTAAGCCAAAGGAAGTCATCATGTGAAGCTCTGCGTCTCTCTGACTGCTCACCTGCTCTCTGTACTGGTCTGCGTGTCTCCGCTCGTCTTCTGCTTGCATCATCGCCTCCTTCAGCTTTTTCTCCGTCTTCCGCGTCAGTTTGTTGGCAATGGCTCTCTCCCTGTGGGATTTGGAAATGTTGTGATTGATTTAATTAATCTAAGATGATCGTGATAAAATCCTGCCTTCTGAAGCTGGACAAAACCTGAAAGTTGCTGATTTGGTGCATGTTATTATTAGATTATGTTTTCATTGACAGAAAACGTAAAAGTCTAGCTAAGAAACGTTAAATCCATCCTGTATTGCATTTTGGGAAAAAATATTGTTTGGACAATTTTTTTTTAAATGTGATCTTTTAACCTATTATCTAGGTTAGCATAGATCTCTGGGCTTTTAAAAAAACAAACTTTGATCATGATGGTCAGTTCTTTCAGAATGAGCTGTTTTCTTGTAACTTTAAACTCAAATAAGCTGCCGCTGGCCACGCCCCCCCAACTCAATGGTTACACTCCTACGTGACAATGGCTGCAAACAGACTTCTGCTTCTTTGAAAAGCAGAAGTAGAGCCTCCTGCACAGCCAACAAGAATGAATCAAGTGTTTTTTTTTTACCCAGCAGCCATTGTGCAGCGGTAAAACCAGCTGCGGGAGCTCAGCTTTGGTTGCTAAGTAACGGGCTACATAAGGGGCAGCGCATGCTGATTTGTGACGTTTTGGAAGCGGCTCATTTTTCAGACAAAAACAAAAAACATGGACTTATTGCCAAAAAAAGAGTGGGTGTTCTTTTTTTTTTTTTACTACTTGTTCCAAAATGGAAGCATGAAAATGTTTAAAATGTGAATTTTGTATAAGAGGTCCTCATTAAAAAAATTATCTGTGGAACAATTATTGTTACCCTCACTGTTAAATCTTTGAGCAAACCCTTCTGGGCAGGATGGCACTTAGTGTCCTCTTATAACATTTCTTGGTTGGAGCCAGTGAAATGCCTCCCATCTCTACCGCAGCACAGTTTGTAGAAACATAATTTGTAAAGCTGATGCTAGCTCTCAGACAGTGAATCACTCAGTGTGAGCTCAGTGTGCATGACAGCAAAGAGTCTGATCTCTCTATTCTTAGCTGTAAGCAGGTTTCCTAGCTCAACACAGGCAGTGCCTACACTTGAATGAAATAAAAACACTTGTTTAGGGGGCAATGCTATTATTTCTTTTTAAACATGTTGTTATGTCTCCCCTCTCTCAGTGGGGAGTCCAGTTTCAAAAACTGGAAGTGGCTGAAGCCTGATTAGAAAGTGACCTTAGACCTCTTCACTGCAAAAACACAAAATCTTATCAAGTTTTTCTTGTCTAATTTCTAATACAAATATCTGAGTGCACGTGAAATATGACAAAACTAACTTACAAGTAACATGTCAGTTCGATAAAGGTCCTTGTTTTAAGTCAATAATTCCTTTAAGTTCAACTTGCAGATATTTTTACTTAAAACATGAGAAAAATGTTTTGCTAAGTGAACTAGTACTTTTTAAAATCAATATTAAGGAACTATTGTCTTAAACTATTTCATACCAGTAATTATTCCATTTGTGATTTTATATAAATATGTTCTAACATGGGATAATTTCCCCCTCTGCTTTCAGGTATACATTTCAAAAGTTATTTAAAGTAACAACATTAAAATGTGTTTCCCTCCTTTTATTTACCCAGTTAAATCCATTACTCCAGTTAAATGTGTGTTTAACTGCACTAAAGACACATTTATTCCTGTAAAATATGTATTTGATTTCCTCACTGTCTCTCTTGCTCCAGCTGCTCCTCCATGGTGTCAATCTTAGCCTCCAGGGCGGCGACGCTGAGCTTGTGTTTGCCCCTCACTGCTCCCTCCAGCTCCTCCAGTCGGGCCTTCAGCTCCTTGTTCTGCTTCTCCAGCTGCTCTCGGGACGACTCGGCCTTCTGGGCCAGAGTCCTCTCCCCCTGCAGCTGCACAGTCAGCGTCTCCACCTGCAGCCGGAGCGGAGCGGCCATTAGGGCGAGTTTAAAGACGCTGCTAGAGAGATTACTGAATCCGAGTTCGCTCATCGCACCTGCAGAGCCGTCTTCCTTTGCCTTTCCATCAGCAGTTCAGAGTTCGCCTGCTCCTCCTCCAGGTCCTCCTCCAGCTGGGTGACTCGAACCTCTAGCCTCCTCTTTTCGTCAAACAGAACGTTCCTGGAACAACAGGAAATCTCAGGAGAACCAAGACAAAGGCAGAACTGAATGGATAGGATGTAAAAAATGTGAACTACTAACTTTCCAGAGCTGCTGGAGACCATCTCCTCTGACATCTCATCTCTCTCCTGCTGCGCCTGCCTCCTCTGTCTGTCCGATACAGCCAGCTCCTGCACAAACACCAGGATGCAGACAGGAAATCCAAACATCAGGACTTATGTTTCCCCACAGTGAAATAAAAGCTCTTTTCAAGGTAAGATTTAAAACTTTTGGAGATAAAAACACTATTTTATCATTTATTACTGTTAATAATAAAGTCTTGTGATAGTATTTAACAAAAAAAATCCCCCACTTTCAATAACATTGCTTATTGTATGAAATATAAGCCGACCTTTACTTCAACTATACAGATCAATAAGCCATTGATCCATTAGTAATAATAAATATTAATTACACTGAAACAATAATCCAAACAAATCACGTTAAGGTAAATGACCTTCCTGTTCAAATGAATCGAAGAAAGTATCAAAAAACAAATGTGTTTGCTTTACTAGCATTTAGTAAACATCAGCCAGATGTTTGTGAAACCTTTTGAACTTGTGTTGCTTATTTGTTTCCTAAAGGCTTCCTGAAGTTCTCTCACAGATTTTTTTTGTTTTGTTTTGGATCAAAGTCTCAAAGCTCTTTAAAAAGTCTGTGACGTCCATATTTTATACTCTGAAACAAATCAACGTACCTCTGTGAGATGCAGCACATCTGCTTCCAGTGTTTGTATTTTCTTCTCGGCATCTTTCGACTGTGCAACCACTTCATCTTTGGATAACTTGGTCTCATCTAGCTCGCGAAGAATCTCCTTCATTTGCCCCTGAGTTGAACAAAAAATGGCGATTTAAACTCACGTTTGTTGACCTGTACAGAGGTTTCGATTGGCCTGTGGATGGATTTTCACCTGCAGCCTGCGGAGCTGCTTGACAGAATCCTCTTTGCCGCGGCTGGCTGCCTCTAGTTGCGCCTCGGCTTCTTGCAGCTCCGCCTCAAGCTGCTTCTTGGCCGCTACGGCCTGCGAGCGCTGAGACCGCTCCTCTTCCAAGTGGATCTCCAGCTCTTTCACCTGGTTTCAGAAAAAGTTAGAGGAAATGAAAACAGGGATAAAAAGCCATGCCAGTGCTCTCCTCCCTCCTCCTCTGTACCTGCTTGCTGAGCGCTCTCCTCTTCTCTTCTCCCTTCTCCTCGTTGTTGCTTATCTCTCTTTCAAACTGAGCCTTGAGTGCCTGCAGGTTGACCTCCAGCCTCAGCCTCAAGTTCTCCGCCTCGCTCAGCTCCTCCTCCAGCTCCTGCGTCTGAGTGCGCAGGTTCTGAACTTCTGATTCCAAGCTCCTCTTGCTGCGCTCCAGTTCGTGAACCTACAGCCAGGTAAAAAAAAAGCTCTGTAAATCCCTGAGAGCGATACTGATGGATACCCTGAGCAAAGTGAACATGAGGCGGATTCCTACATTTTTGCCGACGTCATCCTGCTGGTTAACGAGTTGCTCCATTTCCAGACGGAGCTGCTTGTTGGCTCTCTCCAGCTCGTCTCGCTGGTCCTGCACCTCCTACATGTGGAAAACCACAGCAACAACCAATAGAATCAAACGTTACAAATATACAGCTTTTTGCAAAAGTATTTGCGGTTTTAAGTTGTTTTCTTGTCGTAATGATGCTGTTTGTTCCCTAATGTTCTTTATACTGAGAATATATTACACAAATGTTGACTTTATTTACTGTGACTCCTGAAGGTAACTTGTTGTATTAGATTTTATTAAAGGGAGCTTAATAAAAATGCTCATCAAAGTTTTCAGATTTATATTTTCAAAAGAAAAAAAAGGGAAACCACGTGTTATTGCTCTTCTACTTCACAATAAGGTCGGATTTTGTTTTTTCTTGCCACTTAAAATCATAAAAGCACAGAGAACTATGTGGTTTTTATGAACTAGTTTACCTGCAGGGATCGAGACAGGAAGAGACATTTCGTTTCCTTCTCCCGGCTGTCTGCTTCTGCTCTGTCCCTCTCTTCTGCAAGACGAGCGCTCACTCCTTTCTCCTCTGCCAGGCACTGATAGGGGAATAGAAACGAGGTTACTGATGTGGCAATACGTCAAATAAATATGACCTTTGTTTACATTTTGAAGCCTGTGTCATTTCACTCACCTGGTCAAATTTCTTCTGCCTCTTTTCGAGGGCTGTGCAGTTCTGCCTCTCTCTCTGCAGGGCGATGGTCATGTCCTCCAGCTCCTCCCTCAGACGCTCCCTCTGCCTCTCGATTCGCTCCTTCTCCTCCTCCTTCTGTCGCTCCTTTTGGACGGCGCTGTCCAGCTCTCTCTGGAGCTTCCTGCGCGTCTCCTCTCCAGCTTCCACGGCGGTGCTCACCTCCTCAGATTGTTTACGGAGCTCTGCAAGCTGCACAACAAAACATAGAGATCAGTATAGCAAATGTAACATAAAGTCTAAGGAGCAAACCTCATCAGAGAAATTAAAACCTTTCTAAATAAATCAGATCTGTTCTATTGTTTTTCAAACCTGCCAGTAATTTCACAGCATTTTTCTGACAATGACATTTTTTGAGTCACTGTTTCGACTGTTTTACCTGCTGGTTGTGTGTTTGTATCTGACGGCTCAACTCTTTGGCTCTTTCTTCTTCTTCCTCCAGTCTTTCCATCAGTCCGTTCTTCTCCTCCTCCAGAGCTCGCACCCTGGAGGCCAGAGCCATCTTCTGGCGGGTCTCATCTTGGAGCAGCTCCTGAACACACAAGAAAAGACAAACACAAACTATGTGAGAACTTTTTCACAACAAAATATTTTATATAACTAGAAATTAAAAATAGATTTCTACTCTAAAAATATCTGTGAAACGATCTTTACCTTTGCATCATGCAGCTGACTCTCCAGACTGGAGACTTCTTTAGCGAGCCGGAGAGATTTGGAGTCAGAGGAAGACAAATTGCCGGACAACCCTTCGATCTCACACTGAAAGAAACACAGTTGGTTTTTAATGTGGATTAACAAACATCTAACACCCAAAAAGTGTCTGAACAGAGTGGAGACATTAGATGAACACATAGCATCAGTGTTGGGTGTGTTACTGCACCTGCAGCTTGTGCATGCGCTCCTCCCTGTCCTCGCGCTCCCTGTCGGCCTGAGCCAGGCGAGCGTTGAGCTCCTGCAGCTGACTATCGGCCCTCTTCCGGCCTCGCTCGCTCTCCGAGCGGCTCGTCTGGAGGTTCTTGATTTCCTCGGTCAAATTCTGCCGCTCCTCCTCCAGGACAGCTTTGGCCTTCTCCAGGGACTGACGAGCCTGAAGGAGACGCCACAGCAGGCAACGATCAGAGGCGGCTAGAGGAGCCAAAGATTGTACTCAAGTAGCACTACTTCAACATATTTTTACTCAAGTTAAAGTGAAAAGTAACTGTCCAAGAAATGAATGAAGTAAGAGTAGAAAATGTTTTGTGAAGTACTGAGTCAGTATTTAAAAATTACATCATCAGACAGATAAAAATATAAAGTTATGTGGAAATTTTGGTATCTTAAAGACCAAAATGAAAATGATTCATATAAGTAGTATAATTACAAAATAACTAAATCAGGCAATAGAAACATTTTTCAAAATCAATTTCTTTCAATTTAAAACTTATGCAACTTTAACAAAGACTGCAGGTTTGTGTCTGGTGAATTTCTGGTTAAGACAGCGGGTAGTGTATCCAGAAACTTTACTCAAGTAAGAGCAGAGGTACTTCATAATAAAATGACTCAAGTAAAAGTAAAAAGTAAGCATAGTAAAAACACTTTTAAAAGTACATTTTTAATAAAAGTTGTTATACTCAAGTAAATGTAACTAATTACTACTCGTCTCTGGTACCAGTGCACGTTTACATATGGATATGTTGATGTGTGTGTGTTTCCTGTACCCTCTTGCTGTTGTCCAGTTGCTCCTGCAGGTTGTCTATGGCTGCGCTGTGTTTGATCCTGAGCTCCGAGAGCTGGGCCTCGTGGCGACGCGTCTCCTCTTCAACACATCGCTGCAGCTCGTTTAGCTCCGCCTCCCGCCGAGATCTGTGGACAGGTAGGATTGTTGACAATAGCGAGTAGTAATTTACTGTGCAAAAAGTCTGGACATTTTCCCTTTTAAGGCTCTCAATACGGAAAAACAGAAAACATTTCCTCGTTTCTTTCCTCTGCACATGAATGCATATATGCTAATCTACTGGACACCTGTTGTGTCTACTGATTTTTGCATTTTTCATGCACTTCTTGTGCATGAAGATATCCCCATGCAGCACCTTACTAAAAACAGGGTTCGTACGCTTTTCCTGCAGTAAAATTCAAGAACTTTTCAAGCTTTTTCAAGGTATGTTTTCAAACTTTTTTAGCACCACACACGAGATAAAAACAATACAAATTAACTGAAAAATACATTTTGAATTGTAACAAAATTTTAGGTCTCATAAATTAATTTCTGTGACTTTAACTGACCTAAAATACAGGAAGTTTCGTCTGATTTAACTTCAGACAATGAGGAATAAATGTCATGTGTCTTTTTATTAGGTGTGTGAAAATATCTGATTTTAACTGCAAATACCACTTTGCAAATTTAGGCTTTTGTTGTTTTAAATTATTTTTTCTGGCTCTAGTTGCCTTTATTTTTCAGTAGATTGACAGGAAGATGGGTTGTGAGAGAAGGGAGGAGACAAGGGGCAAAGGTCAACAGACTGGGACTTGAACCTGTCACCATCCGCATCACAGAGGTCTCTCTACATGGATTACTATGCACTCTACTGCCTACGCCACAACTGCAGCCCTAAATTTATGTTTTTAATCTAACAAAAGATTACATTTTATTACCAATCTGTGTGGTTTGAATATCAGGAACTTTCAAGGACTTTATACAGAAATCAGGCACTTTACAAACACCTAAATGAATTTCAGGCATTTCCAAGGACAAACCCTGTGAAATATTTTCAAGACACAATTTGCCAAATGCTAAGCTAACTAAATTTGTATTCAGAGGTCCCAGTTTGCCTGTGTTTACCTGAGCTCTTGCTGTGTAGCCGTGGTGTCCAGCGTGTCCTCCAGCTCGGTTCTCAGAGCTTCCAGCTCCTCTCCCAGGTCTCTCCTCTGTTTCTCCGCTCTTTCCCTCATCCCTCGTTCATTTTCCACCTCCTCCTTTAGCTCAGACACTTGCGACAAGGCCTCCCTCAGAGATCTCTGAGCTTCAGCACGGCGCGCTCCTTCTTCCTCCAACCTGACAGAGAATTAATAGAAAATAAAAATTATTCAAAATTTCTCACAGGATGTTTGTATTATTATTATGCTGAGTCTCACCGGCCCTGCAGGGTAGTGATCTCCTTCTCCTTCTGAGCCAGGGTTCCTCTGAGCTCGGCGGTCAGCATGCCCAGGTCCGACAGCTGCTCCTGGGCCTCCAACGAGTCGCTCTCCATCCTCCTCTTCCACTTCTCCTGCTCTAGCCGGCCCTGCTCCTCACGTTTTAGACGTTCTGCAAAGAGACGGGGCACAAAGCAAGATCAACTTTTGAATCACTAAGCAACTGATTGAGTATTGACCTCCAAATGGTACCAACAATAACAAGGCTGATATAAAATGTTTCTGTTCTGGAACAGCATGATTCAAAATGTGCTTGAACATACAGCAACAGGTCTGCTTTTAGACTCAAAGGAGCAATGGGAACGGATGATGATATCTACCTTCTAGATCAGCAATGACGGCCTCCTGCTTGTTCTTAAGTTTGTTAAGGCTTTTAGTCTTCTCCTCCTCCTCAGTGAGTTGGTCGGTCACTTCACTCAAATGTTCCTCCAGCAGCTTTTTCTCCTGCTCAGACACAATCAGGAAAAATGTTAGGAACATGTACATGACACTTATTGAAATAATATGAAAGTTTGAAGGTTTTTCAGGGTCTAAATACTTTTTCCTTTATACATTTTCTCTTGGGATCCATTTTGAGAAAACACAACTATCTACATATAAACACATGTGACTATTACAGGTATTACAATTTATTTTTACTAATTGCATCAGAAAAGTGACCTATTAAGCTTTTTCAGAAAGGTTAGAATAGATCTATTGGCTATACAAAACATACATTATTTTGCACAAAATAATTCTTAGATAATGAGATTTCAGTCTGGTCAGTTCTGCCTATTTTGAGCTCCGTTCAGAATCCAATAAATCCAAATAAGCTGCTGATGGCCATGCCCTCCTAAGTCAGGGTTTACGTTGCTGCAAACAGATGCACAATTATACAACCTTACGTCTTTGAAAAGCAGAAGTGGTGCTTCCAGTACAACCAACAAGAATGCAGCAAGTGGTTTCTGGGTGGTAAGTTAACAACAAAACTCATTTTACAGCTCAAGCCATTAAACCCATCTGACCAAATGTGCTGGAACTTGGGTTGATAGGTAATGGGCCAGTGATTCAACAATCGGGAGGATTTTGAAACAGTTCATTTTCCAGACATCAAAATTATTAAGTTATTGATGGCTTTTTAGGGACTTTACTGTTTTTAGAAGCTATTGAAACCCAAATGGAAGTATAAAAATGTGCAAAAAGTGAATTTTACATATGAGGTAGCCTGTAAAGTTTATTTTTATTAGCATTTTGTTTACACTGAGACGGACATCTTAAATGCGCTAAGTACATAGCCTCCGGTGTAATGTGAAGCTGACCTTGCTGAGTCGGTCTCTCTGCTCCACGGCAGTCAGGAGGTCTGCCTCCAGACTCTTCACTTTGGTCTCCAAGGTAACCTTCTCCAGCAGGAGGCGCTGTCTGGCACCTTCCTCCTCCTCTAGCTGCTCCTCCAGGTCCTGAACAGACACCAGGTCTGTTTAATCATCCTGCCCAGCATCCACTGATTGTTTCTTCAGAGGATTGTAGTTGCACGTCTATTACCTGTACATTCTGCTGCAACCTCTTCTTCTCATTGCCCAGCTGCGCTCCCCTCTCCTCCTCCTCCACCAGCCGGCTCTCCATTTCGCTCAGAACCTCCTCCAGCTCCTGTTTCCGGCTGGCTAACCTGGCCCGCATCTCCTCTGCCTCTGCAAAGAGCTCTGCCTCTGCCTGCAGCTGGTCGGCCAGCACCGCCTTTTCCTCTATCAGCTAGAGGAGTGGGAGTATGAGTGATGAGTGAGGAGTGAGTCACGGTGGAAAGTAAACTTTCAGACCAGAGTAGAAACAAAGAGGAGGTCTGTTTGCACCTGAGCGTGCTTCCTGTCCAGCTCAGAGTATTCCTGCTCCACTCGGGTGAGGTTCTCCTTGGCCTTGTGGAGCTCCGACTCTCTGGCCTGGATTTCCTCATCCTGGCGGGTCACCTGCAGCAATGGCTTCACCTGGTGGCCACAAACACAAACCACAACTTGAGTCAAACTCCAGATTTTTGACAGTAATTATATAATTACAGGCAACTACCCACCCTGTTGTCCCATCAAAACAAACTGTTGTGTGTGTTAACTAAATCTTCTTCAAAAACAGACAGGAGGTGACCTAATATTGCTTTCATTTAGTTGATTTCACTGTAAAAAATTATGGTCGGCTGCACAGACAGACATGGATGCAAACCAAACTTGTCATTTAACCATAAGCCTTTTGAAGAAGAAAGAAGGCGGTGACGAGCAGCAGAAGTGCTGGGTGTATTTGCGGATTTACAGCAAATACTTTTACGAGGTAAACAATTTAACATTCACGTAAGTAGGTTTACCAAGACGCAGTGAAATATGGCATTATCTAATAATAATGTCAGAGTATAGTGTGTTCTGAATGCCTCGTGTCTGAGCTGTGATCTGTGTGCACCTTTGTAAACAGCCGCCACCACTGCCAGTTCCTGAGTTTGAGGTACGCAGCACAGTTCCTCTGCATCACCCTCAGAGCGCTCAGCTGCTGCTGCTTCTTCATAAAGGCCCTGAAACAAGAACAAGCAGCCAGAGTCAACCACAAAACCCATCATAGAGAGGCTGCCCTCATCCATCAGTCTGGATCTAAATCATACTATTAGGTGTAAATGCCCATTAGTCAACAGCTGACTAAATGTTTTGACCTGTGCTCCACCACGCCTCCTGACAAATATTTACTTAATGTTGACGTGTTAGTGTCACATTTACCAGGAATAGCTCATTGTAGTCAGGTGAAAAGATAATCAAGCAAGATTTTTACAGGTTTTCACATGCAAACGCTATGTGGAAAATCCCCAGGCGGGATTTGAACCCACAACTTTCTTGCTGCAATGCAACACACCACATTCAGGTTCTGACAAACAGAAACTTGACTTAATTATCTCCCAGGTTTTGTGAGGTGCTCCAGTTTGGGGCAAGCTCTTTAAATCAGCTTTATATTCACACGTGGAACTGGATTAACTTAAGTTTTGTTTTTTGAAGACAGAATATGGATTTTTTTCACCAATCCGCTCCTTGAGTTTCCATAGTTCGTCCCCAAGGACGCCATCTTGCTTGAAAAGTGTTTTAACAAATTCTTTTTTGTTTGGATTTTGAATTCAGGTCAACTCTACAGCAAAATATAACGATCAGGCTATGTTTTTTTGTTTTTTGTTTTTTAACGAGAATAAATTCATAAAGTTACATGAATACACTCGTAGTAATATGAGGATAAAGTCATATGACAGTAGAATAAACTGTTAACATTACAAGACGTGTTAACATCAGGGGAATTAAATCGTAATTTTATGAAAACACAAAAAATAGCAAAAAAAAAAATTATCAAATTTTTTTCTCATTAAAACATTTTCTTTTGGGAATTTTAAGATGTTCTTCTAGTAAAAGACGATCTCCTCATAATTAAGCAATATTTCTCGTAACCTGACCCTAATACTATGTCATACAACTCACAGAAGGGATTACAAAAGCCACTTTTTGAAAATATTTATTTTTTAGAAAAGTCAGACAAAAAACATCAGAAATCAGATCTGATGTGAAAAAAAATCAGATTTAACTTTCAAATCATTTCACTCAGCCATATGTGAAACTATGTTCTGTAATATTAATACATCCAGTAAACTGTCTATGGTATATGGTAATGTAAAAAATAAAATAAATTAACACCCTCAAGGAATCAAAGTCATCATTTAAGGGACCAGTTTGCTTGCGTTGTGAGTAATTTCTTTTATTTTAGCACACAAGATTAAATTTTTTAGCCAAATCAGATTAATTAATCATGTTAAAATCTCTTTCTGCTTTCTGTGCAGCTAGGTAAAGCCTTACTTGCGAGCTAGAAACCCTCTGGAGGCGCTCTGGAAGCGTATGATGGTGTCTGTGATCTTCAGGTCTCTCTCCTCCTCCAGGTGAGCCAGGACTCCGGCTCTGAAGAAGACTTTACTCTGACCCACCCTGTACAGGTTGGGATCCAGCTCCAAAGCGTTGATCTGAACGACAACAGCAGCCATCAGTCAGCTCGTCTCACACCTCCCTGTGAGGTTCTGGTGTGTAAAATGTCACCTACCATCAGCTCTGACGCCTGTTTGCCGTCCATGAAGGTGCGAGGAATAGCGTTGGGAGTAAGAATCTCGTATCTGGAGACAAATGTGAAAGCGATGAGAGAGCGAGGAAGAGAAAAGAGCGTCAGACAGCGATGAAATGCTTTTAATTTGTTGATTAAAAACTTGTGGCGCAGAGAGTTATAAATCCACACCTCTGTCTGAACTCCTGGAATGGGATGCGGTTGGGGAAACCCTGTCTGCAGATACGGATTCCCTCCAGAACGCCGTTACACCTCAGCTGGTCCAAAACGAGGTGCGGTGCCAGTTTGCCAGCCTGCGGAGACGTAAGGCAGGAAGAAGAAAGGTCAGATATTTTTCCTCGCTCTCATCTTCTGTCTGCCTGGTCTGGAGCTGGAGGGCTCACCCTCTTCTCGTGGTTGGGGATAATGCACCGCAGGAAGTTGGGGTTGGTGTTCCTGAGCGTGGCCATCAGCTTGGTCAGGGACTCTTTGTAGAGCTGACCAACGGTCCGAAACATCCCCTTCTTCGTCTTCAGCCCAGCGGCTCCAAACGGAACGGATCCGCTGCTCTCTCCTGTCGACACCTGGTCCAGACCCACAATCCTGTCGACTGGATGTGAGCAAAGAGCCGCGTCTCAGTTTTCCAGAATTCAGCTGCCATGATCCGGCTCCATTGACATTTACTGGCACATTTCATAATGTTGGCGTTTTGATCAGTGAACAAATGACCAAAAATTAAGAATTTGATTTTATAAAACTTTTCAGAATGCGTTTATGTTGCTGGTTATAAACTATTCATTTACATTAAAGCTTTCTACACATTTTTAGCAAGAGGATGCAAGCAGGCTTGGAAGGCGCTGTAAACGTCTTGTAACACAGTGCAACAAAGCCAGGAGAGGCTGCTGTTGACACAAATAGTGAAATTATGTGGATTTGTAGCTGAAATCGATCCAAAGAAAAGTATTAACAGCAGTTGGTGAAAGACACACATTAATACAGCCTGTCAAGCTAAACCTGTTAGCTTTGGACTTGTTCAGACAGGCATGCAACGTCTGCATAAAAGTGATTTGTTCTGGTTTTGACCTGACTCTGTGAAAGTCTCCACAGGCAACAATGAGGAATGTAGAAACTCTTAATACTTATTTGTGTCTTCTTGTTAATTATTAAACAGATCCATTAATTTAGGAGAGAATAAAGGAAACCAAACAATAAAAAAATCGAAAAAAAAAATCATCATCTTGGTCCAGATTGAAAGAGAAATCATTTAATCTGGAGCAGAAAGTATGCTCGGTACTATCAGATGCAATAACAGCAAAACTATTTCATACTGACCTAAACTTTCCAAACAAACAAAATACCAACAATCAGACCAATAAAACATTTAAATTAGTGATTCTGAAAATTACCCTCAGGATCCCTAAATGAATTAATTTTAACAAGATTTCAAAACCACAGGCCATAAATGGATACAATTCATGAAACATATTTGCTTGCTGTTATTTATTTAAGGGTTAAAAGTAGAAATTTAGAGAACCACTGATTTAAATTCAAAAACAGGGAAAAGAAATCAGATCTATTTGCAACATAAAGTCTCGCCAGAGTAAATTCAGGTTTTTGTTGTCTGTTTGTGAAAACAATGAAAGCATCAATTTTGCCTTCAGCCTGATGGTAAATTAATTTAATAAAAGGTTCTAGTTGTAGACATATTGTCACTCTTCTACTTGCATAACATGACAGGAAATCAAACGTCAGTACAAACGCAAAGGCAACATCCCACAATCACAGCAAAGGTACTAAAAGTCAAATGCTAAATTTACAACTCTCAAAAATTTACACATTGTTGTTAAATATCCAGACTTTTCAGAAAAGTTTTACAAACTTCTTCCACCTCTAATGAAATATTTTTCCTGCACAATTCAACTGAAAACCCCACAAATCAATGAGTGGGAAATCGAATGGCTGAATGCTCACACCTTTAAATGGTTTTAAGTTCACGTTCGGTCTTCTCGAGTTCAGACCTGCCATTAATTAAAGTGAATCGAATGAACTTGAACTAAAGTTCAGACTTCTTTGTCAAATTTACCTACTTAATCCTGGGGAATTAAAAGGGGAGGTTGCCAATGATTGAAAAACAATTTCTCTGTAAAAAGGTTAAAACTTAAATTATTGACACCCAGGACATATGTAGGTGCTAAATAATCTTTTCATTTCACCAATATTTCCTTTATTGACTTGGTCTGATTAGGGTGATAGACAGAAGACCTTCCAACTTCAAATCATCAAAATACCAGCAGAAACCTGCAAAAGTTTGGTCAGCTGTTATAATAAGGGGTTTATCAATGTAATGCAAACAAATAATTTTTACGGTTTTTACTGAAAAGGGTGCAAATATTTTTTGAGACTGACGAACACCTTAAGACTCAAAAACCTGGAACTTATCAGGGATGTGTACATTCCTGAAAGCCACCGCACACGCACACACACACACACACACACACACACACACGCACACACACACACACACACACACACACACAAACTAAACTAATATTGACAAGAAAAAGACGGGGAAAAGAACGATAAACGTCACACCACAATCACAAACTGGGCAGCCAGAAAACGACACAAACCGGGAGAGAAGAGGTAAAAATAAAACCTACTGTCGGAGCCATTAGTCTGTAGAGTGGCATAGGAGTCAAAGAAGTACACACGAGGAAGAGTTTGAATATCTGATGCAGGAAGCAGGACAGCATTGGAGGCGAGACAAGAAGGACAGGAAGAAGTGGGCACCAAAGTAGTGCCGAGGGAAGAGAAGAGGAGGAAACGGCCGAAGAGTAAACGGGTAGAGGACGAGAAGGAGAAGGAACACAAGAGGAAACAAAAAAGAGTAAAGAGAAGTGGAGTAAAGTTAATACATTGTTCACCAGAAAAATAATTGAAATGCGATTGGCTGACTGGGGATGAAAGTATTTTTCTGTTATTGTATTGCAAAATAAAATAAAAAATACAGAAATCCACAATCCCAAAGCTTTATGCAGTGTTTAGTCTCACCCTCCTTCCAGAGTTCAGACACAAAATGATCTGACGACTGATGAAGAAGAGACGCCACGTTGTCGTTCAGAGGATCCATGTTCTTTATTAACCAATCATTCGCCTTGTAGTCCACCTGTAGATCAGGACGCCACACAGTGGCAGTACAAGTGTGAAGGAACAGAACTGATAATATAAAATGTGGACAAGAAAGAAGCATATATACCTTTCCTGCATAGTGAATTATGGAGAAGTCAGCTTCTCCACGCGGCTGCTTTGATTTGTAGAACTTTGAATGGTTGCCTTGTTCGGAACAGAGTTTCTCCACAAATGTGCGGTCCGTTGCCCGGGGAAACCAGCACTCTTCATCCAACAGCGCCAGAACGCCAGGTGGGTGAGCCTGACAAATGAAAGCATAAGTAAGATCATCTTGCTTAACTTTATCAGGAAACATAACAAAAATGTTTTTTTTAAGTATAACCTATATGGTGAGATATCTAGAAAACACTAAAATCTAAATTATTACAGTTTAGTGTAATAAATTGTATAAAAATACTTTAAAAAAACAACAATAAGCAATCACTGGAAAATATTAAAACATTGTTTCTGACTAAGGAGCAAATTTATAAGATAAGGGGAAAAACAGAGTTTAAAATGTGCAAATCCAGATCAAGTAGAAATAACTTTTGTGTATTAGTAAGTGGAGTCAAACTGGAATAATTTGAAAATTGAACTTAGACAATGTGCAAACAAAACTGTTCAAAGTATCATATAAACAGATAATTTTCACTGGATAAATTATATAAGATTAATATTAGTCAATTGATGTTTTTTTATGCTAGTCTTGGTTTTAGGTCAAATTTAAAGAAATAACGATTGTTCATCTGGTGTAATTAAAATTAAATAGATAGAATATTGATAGTTTAAGTATTAAATATGGGTTTACTCAAATTCAAAAACACTTTATTGATCCCACAAGGAAATGAAATTTTGTAACTAATGAATTCAAAATTCTTCAAAGAGTTGTTGATAACTATATGCTTCATACTGCAAGTATTTTTTGTAAAAACAAATATAATTTGGGGTGTGCTGCTACGTACTGGTCTCTCAATGAGGTCAATGCAGGGTTGCAGGTCGAGGCCGAAGTCAATGAAGTTCCACTCGATGCCCTCTCTCTGGTACTCCTCCTGCTCCAGGATGAACATGGTGTGGTTGAAGAGCTGCTGCAGCTTCTCGTTGGTGTAGTTGATGCAAAGCTGCTCAAAGGAGTTCAGCTGCACAGGAAACAAAACAAGGATTCATGAGATGGCATCCAAAACCTGTGCATCGTAGTATAATTATAACAAAAATGGTTGCTTGTGATGCTCCCATCTGCAATCAGAATCAGTGCTAGGAAAATCTGACATCGTCCTTCGACATTTCTGCATCATCACATGAATTTACCTGGAAGATCTCAAATCCGGCTATATCGAGGATGCCAATGAAGGACGCTCCTTGTCTCTGCCTGCGGTCCAGGGCTCTGTTGATCCTGTGGACCAGCCACCTGAACAGACGCTCATATGTTGCCTTCGCCAGCGCTTCAATGGCAAAGTCAGCCTAGAACAAGATACATATATGATTCATATATGAAAATGGTTTGAAGTAAATGCAGGGCAGTACTGGAGAACAATCTTCTAGATTGAAACTGAGGCAGATGTTCACCTTGCAGCAGGACACACTCACCCTAAACTTGCGGCACGAGCCACAATAGGATGTTTTGTAAGAGCATATCCATGTGTTCAAATGGCCCAAAGTGCAGAGCTAAATTTAACTGAGAATCTGAGGCAAGACTTGAAAACTGGAGTTAACAGATGCTCTCCATAAATGGGCTCCTGCAGAGCTTGATGATACGCTGAGAAGCTGATTCTGGATTGTGTTGAAGCGGCAATACATTTAAAACATGCAGAACATTGACTGAGGTAAAAACATACATAAAAAAACAACCTTGCAACTGGTTAATTCAAAAACAATGTATCATTTTTCTTCCATTTCCTGCTATTATTAAATATCATTTAAAATCTCACCTGTTCTTTTGTCTGAGCTTTCTGCACGTACTCTCTCCCAACTTTGATCTTCGGTGTGAGGATGGCGCGGGTGAACTCCATTACGTTGATGCCCAGCAGATGGCACAGCTTCTGAGCAGCCGTGTTGTCGGGCATGGAGGCCTGATCGTGGTTCTTCTCCTTTGTGAAGGAAATGTTTCCAAACTGCAGCACGGCAGAGATCACCTTCAGCATGGCTGGAAGAGGGGGACACAACATAGAGAGAGCAGGAAGAATTTACAAAAGCAGTCAAACATGATAAAACATTTTTTAGCCTTGCTCTCTGTCAGGCTCTTTCTTACACACTGACTCCTCGGGGGTGAAGCCCATTATTGCCACAGAGTCCATGGTCTGTGTGAAATTCTCTGCATCGCTCTGACCAGGAACAGGGATGGAGCCTCCGCTTAGGAAACGATAGTCATCTGCACTTCCAAGAAGCAAGTCCGCTGAGAAACAGAAAAGAATAGAGATTCAATTCCAAAAATAAAATCATTTAAATTAAACAAAACTGGCTTATATTTTAGCAGCTTTGCACTTTTTCCTTACCTCTAGCTTCTTCCGAAGCTCCACATAGCAACTGGTAAAATATGTGAAAGGTCCTCTCGTCCTTGGCCTGACGGGTGGCCCGAGACTTTTCAAGGAGGTCTACATTTTTATTGTTAGGGACACCAACAGCGAAAAGCAGGGTTGCAATTGCAGGATTTTCTATACTAGACAATAATCTGAATCCTATAAAACTAAAAAAAAAAAAACAAACAAGAAAAACACTTATAATGTGCTTGTTGTAAAAACCAAAAAGATTGAGATTCTAGAGAGCTACAAACCTTCACGCACATATAGATAAAGCAATGCATTTCAATTTTACATCCAAAACAAGTCAGGATACAGGTCTCAATGTTGGCACCGACAATATACCCTGCCACATCAAAGTTAATGCGGATGAATTTACCCTGAAAGAGACGATGGTGCAGGTTAGAGCAGTTTTAAGATGCATGCTAACGGTGCAACATTTCCTGTTTGTCCAAAGACAGATCTTACAAATCTAGAGGAGTTGTCGTTCTTAACAGTCTTAGCGTTTCCAAAGGCCTCCAGTATGGGGTTGGCCTGCAGCAACTGTCTCTCCAGCTCACCCTGAGAAACACGGACAGATCTGATCAGCTTCAAAGCAGCAAAAAATAAACCCAAAAAACATGGTAGCTCCTGTAGAGCCTTTCCACTATAAATAAAAAATTTAAACAACGGTGCCTTTCAAAACTATTCCCATGTCTTGATTTGTTTCTTGTGTTACGAAGACAAACACATATTTTATTAAATAAAAGAATACAAAGTTGCACATAACTGTGAAGTAGAAGGAAAATGGTTGGCATGCTTAACATTTTTTTTACTCATTCAAATCTGAAAAGTGTGGTGTGCATTTGTATTTAGTCCCCTGTATCAAAACTTTGTAGAAATAGAAATAGAAATTTCTGCCCATTCTTCTCTGAAAAATACTAAATGAATTTAGATCTTACTTTGACTGGGCCATTCTAACAATCAAACTATCTTAACCACTCCACTACAGTGTGGTTAGGATTGTAAATCTACATCCTGTCCATCTTCTCACCAACTCTGACCATCTTTTGAATCACTGCTCAACATAAGCATGATCTTCCGATCTGCATGTTTCACTGTTGGGTTGGTGCGCTCAGGGCTAGTTTTCCACTAGACAGATAGTTTGGCATTGCCATTTTATTTGTCTTATTTACAGATTCTCCCACCTGGGCTGTGGATTTTTGCAGCTGGATTTGATTTTTGGACTATGAATTAAACAGTTCTGTGTGAGATGTTCAAATGTAACACTGCTGGAAAGCAGCTTAAGAGAACGACTACATCTGGATAGGTTTGTTCTTAAGGGGAATAACAGTAAAGATTACTGAATAAAAATGCATGCGAGTTTTAAAAACCATGTGTCATTTTCCTTTCACTTTCATACAGTGCATGCACCACTTTGTGTTGGTCTATTACATAAAATGCCAATGAAATACACTAAACTTTGTGGTTGTAATGTGACAAAATGTGAAAAGGCTCTTGGGGAAGAATACTGCAAGGCACTGCACTAATTTGTGACGCTAACAAAAAAAAATTGCTATGGCACAAAGACACAAACTGGTGCATTTTGCAAAGAAAATGGCATCCACTCCAAATCACTTTGAGACAAAAGAACAAATGATTCTCAAACCAAAGGCATGTACTGCTCTTAATTTAATTAGCAATCAAGAAAAAGAGCACTTATCAAGCTTGATAATGGGGGAGACTCCATTTCTCAAGGGCCAGTATCGTGCAAGTTCTGGATGTGACTGATTCAACACACCTGAATCAAAAACTACAGACTTCAGCTAAAACCCTAATTATCTAATTCAGGTGTTTGGAAGCAGAGACACATCTTAACCTTTCAGGACTCTGGCCCTCGAGGATTGAAGTTTGACAACCTAGAAGGTTGAGAAGAGCGATCTGGCTGCAGCGGAGAAACAGAAGCTGTATTCTGGAAGATTCAAACAAGCTGCAATGCATTACTGCAGTTGATGTGTTGCCAATGCAGCAGCAGCCGTTGATGCAGCAGCAAAAGATGGGAATTAAAAGAGCCTTGCTGCACAGAGCGCTTATGCTTTAAAGATACTCAGGATGTGCAGACCAATCAACATCAAAGGCAGAAAAAACACTGAGAAAACAGAGCAAACAGAAAATGGAAGTATGTGCATCTCACCCACACCCATTCACACACCCAAATCCGCACTCTTTCACACATACTGTGCAGCTACAAAAGTCATGGAAATCTTCAGCAGAAAAAGCTCAGCCCGACACGTACACGAGGCTTTAGTAAGCAAAAGTAAAACCACACAAAAACCCTGTTAAAAGGAAGATTGTAGAAATATATGGCAATCTAGAAAACCAGGTAAAAGTCAGGGTAAAAGTAAAAATTCACAAACATGATTTTCACTTTGTTTAGGATTCAGATCAGGTACAGAATGTGATTTTCCCAAGAGAAAATTAGCTGAATATGTTTATACTCACATATTGTAAACTCTGGTGAATTGTGGAAACAAATGAGGTGTAATAAGGAGGGAACATTCATGGATGGGTAAAAGTGTGGATGGGATAAACAAACAAAAAAAAGACAAATAAGACAACAATCAAAACAACAAAAACAGGTAAAAAGTACACAGAAGAAAGCTACGCTGTTAATAAGGAACAACATTGGCAGTGGCATTAACATGTTTTAAGTTAGTTGGACTCATTGTGGGGTTCATTAAGGAGAAAATAGGACAGACAGAAGCAAAGGCAGATAAAATGGCAGCAGGACAGAGATAACTCACCCTGTTCGCCAGAGTGCTGCCTCTCGTTAGGGACCGAGAACCATCCATCTGAACATGGAGGCAAGAAAGGAGGAAAGAGGAGGGAGAAGAAAATAAAGGAAACCAGCGCAAGAAGGAATGAGGGTAGGAAATAATGAAACGGAAATGCAGAAAAAAGAAGAACTCCCACTCAGAGAGATCTGTAACTATAATCTGATTTAATGAGCTTGAGAAAAAGTGGATTCCAAACAATTTTGGATTACTTAAGACAATTTCTGAATCTTTTGCATCAAAGAGCAGTATTCTGTAATAGTGCTTTTATATTCAGATTTGATGCATATTCAGTAAAAAAATGTTATGGAAGGACCTTGATACAATCCCAAGTTGTAGACTGAAGCGTTCTTGAATGATCAGTACTGGAATCCCTAACTAAACCCAAATCCCAATCTCTGCTGAAGGATGGGCTGTCTCTATGGTAACGTACCTGTACAGCTTCCTTATTTCTACCCAAAGTGCCACCTTTATGAGACGAGGCAACGTGAGCCAAATACTGGATGACTTTCTTGGTGTTTTCTGTTTTCCCAGCTCCAGATTCACCTCTGCAACACAAACACACACATGCATATGTATAACAAACAAACACAGCAAATGCCACTGTTGGCTAATTCCTAAACATACAGCCTGAAGCATGAATGGTGTATAACTTTAGAGGAACAGAATACAAAGGAACAAGCGACCTAACAAAACAACAAACACAGAGGTCACGCAGAGTGTGATAAATCACAGGTTTGAACAGAAAGCAGGTGGAGGATACGATCTCTCTCTACTGACTGAAGGAAGTAGAGACAGAAAAAAGATCAAGAGGCAGCAGACTGAGGGATCTGACAATGACAGGAAGATTATGGCAGGGAGACATGGACGACAGGAATGAAGACAGACAAGTGAGGAGTTCAAAGTTAAATTCGCATGACATGCCTCAGGTTAAACTTGTGATTTTTTTCTTCACTTCCTTTTGATTTATGACAATGATTTTACAAAACTAAAGTTGCATTCTGAAGGAAAAAGAACAACTGCTTCAGATATAATGCCTGTGTGTAGCTTGAATGAAAATAATTAGAAATGTATGGTCCGGATTTTGAAGGAGTCAAATCCAAATATGAAATGAGACAGACACTCCCATGCTGATAGTCAGACGACGAGAGGCATGCTCCTTGTTTCGGGAAATGAGAATTAACACAGAGAGACAAGCTGGAGGCTGAGTGAAGGTTACTCACGTGCAAAGGATTGACTGATCTTCTCTGTCTGTGAGAGAGAAGCACAGTTAAATAAACAGCAACATGAACAAACAAGTCATATTTTATGAACTATCTGAGGTTGAATTTACCTAGACATTAAAAACTAAATAATTTTGCACTTCTTTCACTTTCTGATTTTGAGCAGATGTTTCTGTATTTAACACTCTGGTTCCAGTCACTCATTAACATGACAGCGCTGGGACAGACAAGCCGCTCACCAGCTCAACTGGTCTCTCCAGGCAGCCGTATCGCACTCAGCGCTGGCAGTCAGTGGGTGGACACCGTTTGAGACGTCGGAGCTGTTTGCTTTTGCAGATTCTCACGCGTTCAGTTAGCAGGAATTCATACTGGTCCTACAGGTTTAAACTCTGTAGTAACACTCCTACAGCTGTTGCCACCCCCGACCCCCTTAGGGAGGGCAACTGAAGCCTCAGAGCCTCATCGGTCCTGTCCCATTATGTCAGCTAGACATGCAGAGGCATTGCACAATAAACCCTTAACTGCATTTGAGCGGTTGCTGGGAATTCTCTCCGTCTCGTTTCGCAAAATCAACATGACAAGCAGGGCAGGGGGGGGGAAAGCCAGTCGTGTAGAGTTACAAAACGCTCACCACATCAAATGTACAGTCGAATCACAGGATCCAGGTTTTTATAGGTGGGAGTGTTGCACTTCAACACTGCAGTCGTGAAAATCCTCTCACGTGTTTATTTTAAATTTTAAAAGGTCTTGATAATGAACCACAAGTCAAGAATCAACCACGCCTTGAAATAGCATTCATGTTGAGGCCAAGCGATCAAAGATCACGGAGGATATCGTGCAACAAAACGGAGCGAGGAGTCAGTCACAGGTCACGCAGTGTGTTGATTACCTTGAAGCATGCTGCGGTAGGCTGCCTCAGATATGGCGTAGATGTGCGGGGGCATCTCATGGCGCTTTTTGCCGCGATACATCTCCACGATGGACTCTGTGTAGATGGGCAGGTTTTTGTAGGGGTTCACCACCACACAGAACAGCCCTGAATACGTCTGAAAGACGACAGGACAGAGAGGGTTACGCTGCATGTTAAACCCAGAGAAATGTCTAGTTTACGTTGCTCAAACGTAAAAGTTTGACCAAGACAACATTTGCTTAATAAACAGAAAAAAACTTAGAAATATAGCATGTTGAGTTTCTGCCAAGAAATTTGCCTTTCATGGAAAGCAAACAAATACTTTTGTTACTGAAAAGTCACTCTTTCAGTGACGAGATGTTTTTTTGGCTTATTCCCTCCAGCTTTAAGCTTTTGTACGGTCAAAACACGAGAACCTTCCAGAAGGAAGCATTCTGCTCCCAACATGAGACGCTCAGCATCTCCTACCAGTTTGGTCACTATTTCACAAGCATGAAGTTCAAAACTATCACATTAAGCAATTATTTTCAATCTGTGCAGTGCCTTACAAAAGAACTTAGGAAACTAAATGTTCCCTCAAACCTTTCTGTAATTTATTGGACGTTTATGTGACAGACCAACATAACATTGATGTGAAGTGAAAAAAAATGATGCCAATTAACTCTGATCGCTCTGATGAAATACAGAACAACCAACTGTCTTTGAAAGTCACCTAATAAGTAAATAGTGAACTACTGGGACCAAAACTGAACTTCTGGGGTTAACATTAAACTACCACCTGAATATGCCACCCCCACTGGGAAGCATGGTGGTGCCAGCATCATGCTGTAATGATAATGTCCTTCACCAGGAATAAGGAAGTTGGTCAACGCTGATTGCAAAAGATGGACTGAGTTAAATACAGAACAATCCTGGAGAAAAATCTTTTGGAGGCTGCAAAAGACTTGAAACTTGTCAAGAGATTCATGTTCCAACTGCATGAACTACTGTTGATTTATCATATAAAATCCACCCAAAATATATATTGAAATCCTTATCTATAATGTGAAAAAAATTGGCCAAAGATCAAATTGTAACTACTTTTGTAAGGCAGTACATGAATGACTCAGTTCAATGCTTTAATGAGACGATTCCTGACAAATAAGGAAGTAAGTTCAGCCTGTGAGTTTGAGATAGATCGGTGCCAGTAATGTTTTCATAACACATTCCAGTTGCAGTGAAAGTCATAAAAGATTGATACACACTATTGTATCTTATCTCATACTGTTACACACCTCACTAAGGGACATCAATAATCTGTCTGCTCATCAGTTATCTCCAAACTGTTTCTGAATTATTCATCACATTAAAAGGATCTTTAACATCTAGTAACATTCATTTATTATTATTCTGCTTTAAATGCACATCCTGTCATAATACATATTTTATGAATGTTTGTTGCATCTCCCTTATCTCCTAACTACATTTTGGCCACTGTTATGGAACAGAAACGGAGAACATCCTTGTTATTATCCTAATGTCTCTGTAAGCCGACTCCTTACTGCTCCTCTCTGGTCGCATCGGTTACAGTCGATGCAACTTGGCTCCGGTGCATCAGGTGTAAACGTCACAGAGCAGCGTTCATGCACTCACGTAGATCAGGCCCGAGTAGTATCGCTCTCTGAGGTTGTGCAGCACAGAGGCCTCGTTGAGGCAGGTGAGGTCGGCCATGTCCTCCACCTTACTGAAGCGCGGCGGGTTCATGCGCTGCACCTCCTCCCTGGACAGAGTCAGCTTCCGCTGGCTGTCTGTGAGCTCCACCTCCACCTCGTCGCCGCGCTCCTCCCGAATGCTGGCCGACTGGAAAAGATAAAGTAGAAAATAAGATGATGAGTGCAAAAGTTACTTTAAAACGTTTCTTTATATTTTCCTTCCACCGAGCGATTTTCAGTTTTAACATTAAAAAGTTGATATTATCAGTAGCTCTTTAGGCTCTCTGGACTTTTTCCCAACATTTCTGGGGGATTTTAGCAGCTCGTTTTTTTTTTTTTTGCTCCTTCCAGCTCTTCTATCCGCCTTTGACAGCAAACTTCATAGTTTCACTTGAAAGCACAAAAATAAAGATGAGTCATCATACCTAAAAGTAAAGTTGTTTTAAAGGATTATTAGATTGCAAAAGCCATGCCTTTATGAAATTCACCGAAGCCCAAACCAGACTGGAGAGCTGCTTCATCTGTGGAAATCCGTCGGTCTGAGCTAAAATACTGCTAAACTGTGCTGACTGTTGTTATGTTTCAAGGATTTGACAAAGGTAACGGGAACAATTAGTGTTTATGATTCAAATTAAATTTCAATTTTTCTCAAAAATCTATTAATAATGAGTATGATTCACGTCTGAATGGTGTGAACCATAACTACACATTTTCCCCATTTGTCATCAATGCACTGCAATATCAAAATCTCTGTTGAAAAGTAAGTGCAGGAAGAAAAGAAAGTAAATTGCATATAAAACTGATATAATTGGTGATATTATTCACCAATAATATCAAAATGTCATGTTTTCCTAATATTAGCCTATTTTGGGTTATTAGATGATGCCTAATTGTAATGTGAGACACCTAAAACATCACACAAGACAGTGAATTTATAGTAAGTTTAAAGTGTTTAGCAACTTAATCAGCTTTGGATGAGCTAAAAGATGCTTTAGTTAGAAAATAAATACAAAATGTATATGAATTATAACAGAAACTGTAATAAAGGTTCCTATATATTTATTATGTCAAATTAACACATTTTAGACAAATTTTTGAAACATTTACCACGTTGGGTTTGATCATCGTTATGATCTGCAAATCATTCAATCGTTTAAATCACATTTTGTGATATGTGGTAACAATATTTTTAAAAAAAATCAAATAAAATTATTATCTTGTCTGGTATCTAAAGCAATATGTTTGAAGCAGGTTTCACCCTGGACAGTCCATCACAAGACAACACACAGACATACAGGACAAACAACCATGCACACACATCTAAGCACTAGGGGCCCCAATAACCAAACAGTCGTGTTTTGAAACTGTGATGGGATGTTGGAGCACCCAGAGAGAACCCATACATGCACAGGGAGAATCTGTGCGTTACTCCATGCCAGGATTCGAACCGAGGACCTTCTTGTAAGGCAACAGTGGTCCCACTGTGCAACTCTGCAACTCAAAACCAAAATTATAAATGAGCCGAAAGTGTGGATGTGACAAATTACAGATGAAAGATGTCATCAAAATATAAATCAGTGTAAAAACCAACTTATCTTTTGAAACTTACATTTTTGTCTTTTAGATAATTTTAAAAAATGGGAGTTTGGAAATGTAGACATTTTTTCAAGCTCAGGTTTAAATTTTTTCACACCTTAACAAATATGGAAATGATAAAATAAGGTTATCCTATGACATTTCCCTCCAGTATACTCTAATCTTCATCTTCACAGAACAAAAGAACCTATATGCAGCAGCCACTTTATTAGGTACACCAACTAGAACTTTTTGACCACAGAGCTGCCTTAATTTGTCATGGCACAGATTCAACATTGAGACATTCTGGTCCATTCTGACACGACAGCATCATGCAGCTGCATATTGGGACGATGTTACAGTATTGCAACGACAGTTTTTAATGCTCTCTGTGACCTTTAGCATCTTGACCACTGTGATCTGTGCCAGACATGGGGAATCTTCTGCAGTGAGACTCCATCCATTTTTTTTTTACAGAATTTGAATCAGGTGATGCTAAAACTATGCATCACCTGGACCTTGAGAAGTTCTAGGTCGAAAATATTTATTTGTATATGTCTTTGTACAGTTTTGGCTTAATTACTTCTCTGGGTGTGGTGTTGTTTTAGCAAATTGCATGTTTTAGTCTGTATGCTCTAGTTAGCAATCACTTGATTACTAAATTAGTTAATGATTATTTCAACAATTGATTCATCATGATTAATCTGATTAATTGTCTCAGCCTTAGTCACATTCAGAGTCAGGGTTACTTTCTCATGCTCAGCTGAACTTCAACAAGTCGTCTTCATCACTTCAAGACACCTAAATGCACTGAGATGTTGCAGAGTTATTCAGTATTTGTTTTGCCAAGCAGCTGATCAGTTGTACCTGGTAAAGTAGCCACTGTGTGCTTATTACAGCTACATTTCATTGTGATCATGACACAATGGACGATGGCAGAGCAGAGGGGCTCTCTTCTTGTTTCTGATCTTACTGTGAATCCGTCTTAGGACTATTGCTTTGCTATTTCTGCTACTTAAGATGCATAACACATAAAAATATGAGTCAGTGTCTCTAAAGTATGGTAGAAAAAAGCACGCCACGATTATGAAACTATATGATGACGTGAACGTTTCTGACTTTTCCTCTAAGTTTGTGTAGTAATTTGTTGTTTTTTTTTTTTTTTATCACTGAGAACGTGACTGTAAGATGAAGTCAGTGTCTGCACCGGCCTCCTTAACATCACGGCGCTGAAGGAGCGTATTGTTCTATTCATAGAGCTTTTTATGAAACCAGTCCAGCAGAGAGAGGGACACTCAGAGACGGGGCATTGAATTCATGAGTCACATCCTAAAATATGCTCTCTGAGATCCTCAAAAAAATGTTGATGCAACTGAAAAACATTAATTTTATATCAAGAGCCTTTTGAGTTGTTTATAATAGTTAATGTGCCAGTAAAGAATGAAACAATAAGAATAATAATGAATGAAGCAGAAACTAGAGCATTGTCACAAGGATTAAAGAGCTCCTAACATAAAGACAAAAGCACACACACACACACCCTGTGTTTCTTTACGTCACCTGTCTGACACACCTGTAAGTCGAGGGAACAGACTTGGGGCAAATAATTTACAAGACGATTAAACTTAAGACAGTGAACAGAAAGAATGTTGGGACAAGTTGTAAAAGGATAAAATGGCTCTGAGCCCTGAAATGATGTCTTTCTGTCACAATGCCCTGCGTGTTTTAACACATGGAGAGGTGATGCAATAAATGAGACAGTGAGTCAGGGTCCAGATGATGCTCGTGGATTAAATTTAATGTTTCGGGTAAACAGAACAGGCTGAAAAGTCGGGGTGTTCCCATGACAGCTCACCTCAAAGCCATGCTTCTCCGACGGCACCCACACCAGCCTCTTGGCAGCCCAGTCGGCCTGGCTGGCGGCGGAGAACATCGAGGAGTTGGCGGTGGGAGAACTCGTCCCCACGCCTGATGACAGAAAGCGGGTGACATCGTTGGCGACGCCCCCCGTTGGCCTGGACATGGTACTGCTGGCACTGCGAGAAAACGAAAAGTGAGATTAAAAACTATTTCGTTCAGCGGACTGAGACGCTGATGGGATTCTGTGTCGAGAGATCACACGCTTCAGCACCCACGCGTGCAGAAAGAGCTGCGGAAGCATGCAAGTAACATGTAGCCCATTTAAACCCGAGGCTGGGCAGAGGATGGCCTAAATGGGAGATGCGGGAAATCGAGAGGAAGACGAAAATGGAAGAGAAACTAGGAGATTTGCGGATGGAGAGGGAAGGAGGGAGGGACGGAGGCTTGGAGAAACAGCGAGACACATCAATCGACCGAGTAAACTGACATGACAGGAAAGCTGGGGGAGGGATGGTGAGGAGAAAGTTCAAAACAAATCAAACTCCCAGTTTAAAGCACCTCCTTCCACTACAACCCATTGAACCCAGCAGAGATAAAACCCTAGAAAGGAATGCATGGAAGGCTATACTGGAAAGGCAAAACGCTGAATCGCCTTAGGGGCTGGTGGTCCTGGGAGACAGGAGGTGACAGTTGCTAAAAGTGGTTACAGCTTTGACACATGAAGGCGATCCAGAGTCAGACTGACTGCAGCACAACAACAGGATGTTTCTAAATTTATTCCAACAACTACAAAGCAGTGGTTCAATGAGAAAGCTTCTTATAATAGATGAAACAGTAGACAATGTGGACCTTATCATGCAAAACTGGGTGAGTTTAGGAGTTAAAGCTTTGGGGACACAAAATATAATATTTTAAGTGAACATCACAGGCTCCTGGAATCTCTCCCAGCAGTCAATATGCAAAAGAGGTCATAAAAAGATGATAAAACAAGTAGACCAGCTTAAGATCTGGAGAAGTAAAATAACAAAAAGGATAATTGGAAAACATGCTTATGAAGAAATATAAAAAAATGGTACTTAAAAAATGTATTCCGCTGATTGTCATTGTACCCCCTGTTTATTGACTTAGTGGAAATACTTGCATACTCAACCAATAATCTGGGTCACGAGTTTTCCTTGTAGGTCAGAAGCTGAAAAGTTCAAGAACCACTGTTATGGATCTATATTACAGGCCGGTATCCTGAAATACTTTTGAAATTTCCATCATAATCTGCTAAATTTGCTCTGAAAGGGATGAACCATGAGGATAACCACGCTTCAAAGGAACAAGGAGACACGAGGTGTACAAAAGACACCAGCAGCAATGAGACAAACCTCATCTTTGATCCAACAGGCAGCTTAGTGTCCAAATTTGTACAAGGAATGTGCTAGGTAATCTCTGTGCCTCTGCAGGTATGTCATCAGGCCTGATTCCTGCTATGTGCTTTAGTCCGACTCTTTTACGCCGCGTCTTTATATCTCTGCTCCCAACCCATACCTGTAACTCCAATTCAACACTGGGCGTGGAGCAAACATGTCCACAAAAGAGCTGGCACCACCCAGACAGTCAGCATGGAGCTATGAAGTATTAAGAAACGCTCTCAGTCAGTTTATAGGCTGTCTTATTATGGTTTCTTTAAAAGCCCTTTATCAAAATTATTATTAGAAACTACTGAATTCTCCTCTACCTGTTGCTGCTCCCTGAAGGCCAGATGGCTGAAAAACAGCTACTACACCTTTCCCTAGCTGAGAAGGAAGAATATTTCTTGTCACAAAAAACCAAGGGAGTTATAGTGTGGAAAACAAAGGAGTCACCCATCATTCTTATTAAGATATTTCTTTTTAAGAAGCATATTGAAAATGTTTCTATTCAAATGGGTTTGTGCATCCTTTATGGTTCCTTTAATTTCTTCTTGACACATCTCCCTGACAGCAAACTTCAAGTCTTCCTTCAATAACAACATCCACAACAATGATTGTTATTGTAAGCATGGGCTGTTAGCTCTTAGCTGAGGTACAAATTTTTGAATGACATACCATGACGTCACTGTTTGGGCTAAACAGGATGAAAATCGGCAGATTCTGGTTGCCATTTGGCTTTTTCATGCAACTCTTTTGTGGTATTTTTTTAAATCCTACTAATACATAAAGATGCACTGATTATGAACTTCCAGTTTTCTTTGGCGTATGACTAGATGATTTTTAATTCTGCTTTTTTTATTGCCAACACATAAAACATTGTGCTTGTTTGATAAAAACAGGTTTGAATCTAACTGATATTGAATTACAGGACTGGCAGCACGTATGCGTTAACCTCCTGACTACCAGGGAAAAAAATATTGTCCAATCACCATTTTTTTTTAAATCCCACAGTCTTTGTAAGGTAATAAAAGGTTTTATGCACATACTTTGTCTCTTCCCATAAAATGTGTTATTACTGATGAATGCCATTTTTATGCATTAGAAAAAAGTACGTACAAAAGTCCCACCCCTTCACGTGTGGTATCATTGAAAAGCCCTAAATGTCCTCTCCAGATACCAAAAGGAATTAATTCAGCAGAATGCAGGGGGTGGGAGATATTCAAGTTTAGAAATGTCCTCTACAGAGGACAAAAATGAACTACTGGTAGTCAGGAGGCATGCTCCATATCTTAATTTGACCTTATGAAAATAAGAGAATCAAGTTATGCTACTGTATTTATAAATCCTAATTTAGATGCAGACAACAAATAGCGGGGGTGGGGGGGTCAATTATGTCTTTCAGTTCTGATGGAACTGATCAAGGGAAAAATGATTTGGATCTCTGAGTGAAGCTGTTTTTATGAGAGGTTTTCTCCAGCTGCGCATGGTCAGTCAGCTGGCTGAACAAAGTCAGTTTCCCTCGCGTACTAAAACACAAATTTGGCAGCTTGGAAATATTTCTGGTAGCAAAACTTGTGGGCAGTCGTGGTATGGAAACCCATTACATTTAACATAGGGATATATCTGCTCAGCAGGTGACAGTGAGTTGGCCACTCAAACAGACATCTAGACTGATAACCAGCTAGCTTCATATGCTAGCATTACTCTATTAGCATTCTCTTAAACTACAACTCATAAATATACTGTTTGTATTTTTATTTTTTGCTTTAGTCAGTTTCTCAAATAACCTATCTTGACTGCAGTGTTTATGTTTATTACATATAACAGCAAGAGTAATTGTTTCTTTTTTATTAAAGAAACAATAAAAAATATCATGTCATGTTGTCTTAGACCTTTGTGTGAAAACCGTAATACCATATGGTATTTTTACACAAGGTTATCATACAGTAATAATGTCATCCCAGCCCATGCCTAGTTTATGATTTTTGCTTGTGGTGTTTGATTAAAAATAACACTAAAATCAATTTATAACTGTAACAATCAATATTTTAACGAGTAAGTAAGAATAAGTCTTGCTTTTTTTCGTTTTAAATAAAAGCAACTAGATCATATCATGAATTGCTATCTTGTTTTTTTTTTTTTTTTTTTTAATCAAGATTATAGTACCAAGCAGTGTGAATTTCCTACCAGTCCATGCCTGTTAGAAACATATCTTGATAAGGAAATGAAACAAAGCCACTGGTGACATCATAAGTGAAAAGGCACTGCCTAAGTGAGTCACTAAATAATCTGAATACAAATCAGTGCTCTCTCATCAATCACAGTGGAGGACTTTGCATTATCTGCCATAAAGCTGCAATGTATCCTCCTCCTAAAGGACACTCACACACAGACAGAGACCTCAAGCTGTCGCAGTACAGCGTGGACTGAACAGCTAAACTCCTGCAGCAGCTGGAGTTGCCAAAAACCTGACTGCTCTCCTCCATAGCAACACCCCATAATAAAGCAGCCCACAGACAATACCCCCTGAGTTTGAACTGAGGTCATCCACTGCGGGGGTCCACCTCCTCTCTCTCCCTCTCTCTGTCTGTCTTCCTGCGGGTGTGTAATTATTAGGTTGTTCGTGTATATTTAAAGGTGGCGATGTTGGAGCTGGAAACGCCTTTTTTCCTCGCTCAGCTTTGATGCCAAGTGGCGACTTTTTTTTTTTTTTTTTTAAAGCAGACACTGAGGAAAGATGACATGAAGAAGCCAGCGGCTGTGATAATGACACAGGCCGGGCTGCAGAGGCACACAGATGCGGCGTGGAGCCTAAAAATAACCGGCATAATTCAGAACTGAGACACAAAACTAAGGAAGAGAACCACACCTTGGGTGGAAGACGTGAAACATCTCCAGCTTGTAATTGACAAAATCATCCATTTTCATTCGTAAATTATTTTATTCTTATATTAGGAAAATAAACCAGCGTGGCCACAGCCTATTAATATATAGGTCGAGTTTCTAAGATGAAAGCGAGGGCATTTTTAAACCAATATGAACGTCGTCAGCCGCCTTAATGTTTCATGTTTAGGCTCTGAGCTCACATTTACCAAGCAAAGGAGGTTAGCCAGCTCCGCTGAAATATGAGACGTTAAAGGATATTGCCCCGGCTACTTACGAGTTGGATTAGGGTAAAGGTAATTAAATGTCTCACCTTCAGGTTCCGATGTGAGTAGTGGATAAGGCTGCGGTGTGAGGAGAAAACGGAGTGAGGTTGCTTCGTGGATATTTCCCTGCCTGGTAGGTGTGTAGCCTTACCGCATATGCGGTTTTTATCATCGCATTGCTCTATGAGCGGAGCCGCACACTCTCCGCGGTGGGAATAAAGTGGAGAGCACTGAGGGCGACGACGACGGCTTCAATTCCGAACAACTTTTTCCTGGTGGTGGACCAACCAAGTGCGAGCAGACGGGTTTAACAGCGAGAGAACTCCAATGAAAGACTTTATTTTAGCCGCAGACCCGCCTCATGAATGCGGCGGCAGCTCTCCGCCCTAAAAGGGGCAGCTAACGGGCGTGGTGACCAATCACATTAACGTTGACACAAACGGCTGTACCGTCAGCCAATGGTGAAAGGCGGTAGGCGGGGTCATGTTTGACTGACGCTTCAGTTAGCCAATCGGAGTGTTGTAGCAGCAGCGCAGCAGGTGCCGTGCGGCGCTCTCGCGCTACAGTGGGGGGATTTGCGCGCCCTTTGTTTACCATTCTGTGGCTTCGAGGTCCGCAGTCACTGATCCTGGATCTGATTTTAATATTTTCACCAAGAAAACAGCAGAGTGTTCGATTGGCATCTGACCCCAAGGCACGTGATTCAGATCATCCTTGAAAATCCGACTGAATCTGAATTTCTCCAGTGTAAGCAAAACAAATCCACCAGTTTATAGGTAGTCATTACATATAAATTCCGTGAGATATAAAACATAGTAACATAGGATTTGACAATCCAATGAAAAGAAACACTGAATGTTAGTCTATTTCTTTAACTTTAACCATAATAATTGAAGTTAAATACATGAACCTCATGTTGAAATGTAAATGCAAATAAAATCCAGATATGCTACATATTGATTGTGTTTAAATTTGTAATCTAAAATGTGAGGAAAATATTCAACCACAAAAAAAAAAAAAAAAAAACATAATTGCAGTTGCATCGTTTCTTTTATTTGTCCAACAAAACAATTGTGTTTTATTTGGAAGTGCTCTGTGCCTGAGGTCACTCTAAATTACAAAGCAAAATAGAGCATCCCCATTCTTAAAACAGAAAAAAAAAATTCATTGAAACCTTTGATGATTACCTTTTTGCCCATTTAGTTTTTTTTTTTTTTAAATGATAGCGTCACAGCATATCATGCAGTTACTACAAAGTATTAAAATGTGTTGAGCTGTATTGTGAGAAGTAAAGGTCAACCAAACACAGTTTCTTCTGAAGTTCAAAAGATGCTATGAGAGTGATGGTGCTTTGGGCTCAAGTTACATTTGGTGGCAGTGGAGGCAGGGTGAATAACACGAACCACTGTGCAGACTATTAATAGGACATGGAAGCAGTGAAGAAGAAAAGTGAAAGGAAACAGTACCATGGAACAGTATTAACACTGATGTTAACAATTAAAATGTTAGTAGTTAAAAACACAGTCCCTCCTGCCGTTACAAAGCCTCTTGTATGACGTGGCATCTGATTCTACAAAAATACTGGGACATTGCAGAGTTTGATCTATTATATAACAATAGATCAAGTAGATCTATTGCATAGGCCATTTTAGTTTTGTGCAAAACTCAAAGAACAAAATTACAGGTTGTGCATTAGACAGGCTAATTTAGGTAACTCTTCACATGCTGCTTCCATCACACTTAAAACAGTTAACAACTTAGGCCGTGTGATTCACATTAACTTGTAAAAGAATAAAACACACCCAAAAGTTCAAAGTGCTTTGAAAATAACTAGAAAGTGCATGTTCTATACTCTGCAGTATAATGAGGAAACAAAGCTTCTTATACATTCACTGTGTGCTCATTGTGTACCTGCTCAGTCGCTGAATGGATTAGCAAAAATTGGTGTTTCAACTTCTTCTGAAATCAGGGCCTGGAATTACACCACAAACAATTCCACCTGAACTAGGAAGTCAGAACTACCAAGCTACAAGTTAGAAAAATTAAATATCAAATACAGCACCCTCCGAAGTCATAGCTTTGAATTGGGGAGTAAGAGATCAGAGTCAATGCGGCTGCTCTGCATACTGACATGGTATAAGTTGTGGGAATAAATTGTATATTTGAATTTCTGATGGTTTGGATCTCATTGACCTATGGCACACACAACATTGTGTGGCATTAATTTGCATATTTCAATACAATGGACTTGTAGGACTGGTAGAAGCAAAACATCGCCTGTTTACCAGCTTCCTATAAAACAAGATTAACTCGGTGTTACATAATTCCCAAACAAAGGCTCCGATTTTAAATGTAGCATTCTTCCTGTCATAAGGCAGAAAACCAGTGGAGTTTACTAACAGCCCTGGTTAAACACTACCTGCCAATAACATTTTACAAAACTTCATAAAATATTCTGTAAAATTTCTGCATCTGGACTGGTCACCAGTCTATCCCAGCAGCAAAACAGAAACAGAAACCATCATGTGCACACATGCTCAATCCCAAGGGCAAGTTAAGGTAGCCATTTACACATAACATGCATATTTTTGGAGAACGGAGGAAGCAGGAGTACCCGGAGAAAGCCCAAGCATGCTCAAGAAAGACATGCAAACACAAAGCTTCCTACTGTAGGGCAATACAGTAGGAAGCAACAACTGTTCCACCATGCAGCATTCATCATAATCCCAAAATAGATCTTATGCTGTACTATGCGAAGGACTGACTTATCAGAAAAGCAAATAAACTGATTATTTCTGCATGTTCCACTACATCTGACATGCAGAGCAGCCAAACCTCTCACGTTCCAATCAGAAGTTCAAACTTCATAGGGCATTCCAGAGCATTTCTTTTGTTTTGAAAACTGGAAATTCAAACTTTCAAGTACCATTGAAACAGGGAATATAATTTTACTAACCAAAAGTTTATCCTTTCGAAAAAAAAATGGGTATAGTAAAAATATTCTTTTAAGCACAATGCATGAAATAAACAGCTGCAGATGAAGGGAGCGTAGCTAAATTTCTGAAGGCACCATGTTTTCACAGAGAACCCATCTGCAATATATTTAAATTAGAAAGCTTTTACACAATTTATTGAGCTTAATAAAGTAATATCTTATAAATATGTTTCAGTCCACTTGTGCAAATAAAAGACTGTTTTTACAGACGCAGAAACAGCAAGACACCAAAATCTTGCAATCATCACAAAATCTGTCTCACTCCATTCAACTGAGTCACCGAGACATTTTCTGAGGTCTTCTGATTTTGAAGTCATTTTGTGTCAAATTCAGAACCACCAGCAGCGACTGAAACGCTTCACAATTTATAACACCTTCGCTCAGTCAGCACAGTTTCCAAAAATGACTGAGAATCACAACAAAAAGATGTTCTTGTTGACATAACGCATATCAGGATTCTGAAGATATTAGAGCAAGAAAAGTGCAAGATTAACAGATTATCTGGACAAAGTCATTATCATCTGTCTGGCTGTGCTTCAATACCTTACCTCTCCCGAAAACAAATAAGTAATTTCAACTCAAAATGTATTAAATAAGTCAATAACATTATAGCAAGTCAAAAAATAAATAAAAATAAAAATCCCACAAAAAACAAAACAAAAAAGAAGAAAGCATGCACTACACTCAGCAAGGAAAATCTGTTGACAACTGCTGCTGGTTCCCAACAGTTTCTCCTTGTCACTTTTGTTCTGCAATGAGGATTTCTGTTCAAATACCAAAGTACCCGTTCTCCAGCATTACAGAAAGGACACTAGCAATACTTACCATTGGAAAGTGAAACACTGAAGTGATAAGTCAGCATAGTTTTGAAAATGCATTCCTGAGTAACAACAAACTTAATGTCACAACAGCAGCTGAAAGAGAAGCAATATTTTCCAGTTCAGAATCACTGAGAGGCAGTGGCGAGTTGTAGCCAGCAGGTGGAGCTGCTGCACATCCTTCTGATCAGCGATTCGAGTCAGATGACTGTGCTGTGGAAGTGATGGGCCAGTTGTGGGACTTGAACAAGTTTTCAATGATTCTGAAAGACTGCCAGGCCCAATCAGGCAACTAGGTCAGAGCTGTGACCAAACTCCCCAAACCCTTCTCTAACTTTTTCCTCTTTTTCGTGTTTAACACTGGGTTCCCATGTAAATCTAGCAAATCCGGAAATAGTTGGTTTTCACTTCTCTCTTGGTCTGTCCAAATAAACTTGCTTGACTCTGTCTTTTTCGTGTTATCCCCTGAAGCTCGGCTTTTTCTCTCTTTAGCAGACTGCTACCCTCTATGCTTAGTTACAGTGAAGATGTTCTTCCAAGGATGGTCTTCGGGTGGGTTGGGGGGAACAGCCATGTTCTCGAACTGCTTCCTCATCTGGGGAGGCGAGCTCCAGAGCCACTTCATTCTCGTAGCAAAAGGACGAGCATGAGCTTCCGATGTACCTCTGCTCAGTCAGCTCTTTTGCACTGCATGACGGAGTGTTTGGGATTTCATAGGTCCGGTGGAAAAATGAATAGTCAACCTAGGAAAAAAGAGAGTTTCGTTAGTTTAATCCTCATTTCAAAGTGTTATTAAGATGTGTCTAAGGAGCACAAAATGCAAAAGATAGGTAATTTTTATTTTAAGATTAGAAAACAATATTCCTTTGACCAATAGAAAACCTACACAAATCTTTCCCTGTAGTGTATGAGAAGCACTAGCAAAATGTAAATCTGAAAAATGTTGGACTCTTGATATCTTCAATTTGAGTACAATCATTTCAATTGAATTAAAATTTCGCTTTAGGAAATAATTGTTGTTTTACTAAACCATTAGTGCCCCAATCTTTGGCACCATGGCTGTTATTACTTTGAACAATTCCTTTTTGCCAATAAGCAAACATTTAGTCTTCTCCTCTAAGACTTCAGATTTTACATCATCAAGAGTCCCAGACATCAGCTCATTTCACAGATTTTCTATCAGATTTAAGTCTGGGAACTGAAATGGACATGGAAGACAGCCAATTTAATGTCTGAATTAAAAAAATACATATCTTTATATTATCATGGTATTTCAAAAACAAGCTTCCAGGGACCTTATGAACCTTCTTCATAGATCTTTACCAAGGCTGCCAATCATTTCAACGGGCATTTATGAATTATTTCTCCTTTCTGACCTGGTAGCCGTTTTTCCTCTCAAACAGTACGGGTTCAAAACGGTGTCCCCAGAGGATTTCAGAAGCCAGATAGGAGCTGCGGCACTGCGTTGTCATCGATGTGGCCTCCACCATCCCCTCAAGTATGACCACCACCTCCAATTCAGAGTCATTTTTCAAGGTTTTTTTGTCTATCTCGAAGAAAGGTGACTCTTCATTGATTTCGTGCACTATAGTCACAGGAGAGACCAAAAAGATGCGGTCGGTGCCAGTATCAAAACCCACGTTGATGTCTGCGTTGTCGAGTGGCAGATACTCCCCCTCTGGTGTCACCCTAGGCTGAAAACAGTTTTAGGAAAACAGAGAAAGAGTAAGTATTCTTATTATACCTCAAATTCAAGAAAACTTTCAAAAGACCAAGTGTTATATTTTGGAGCAAGACCAGTGTTTTTATTCACACTGCCAGTCCAGAGGTTTATGTCTCAATGTGAATATATCTAGTTCTGACATGTAGAAGAGTATTCCTTTGATGTTTGCGATCTTGATCTCATCTGACCTGTTTGCACCTTGATATGGTTTTTATTTTCAAAGAGATCAAAATGTTTCTGAGCTCTAATTTTGTTCTTTAGGAATATCTGGAGGGCACAGACATGCACAAGTCTACACAAAGCAATGGTGATATGAAAACATCGGAGAGTACTAAATAATTTTAACTCAAAACCTTTAAATAATTACATTTATATTTATAGACAAAGAACAATCATCTACCAATATATGCAAGGGGAAATGGGATGATGAAGGACAATGGCTCTCAGTTAAAGAATTGTAGGCAAGTTAATCCATGGTAAATCTTCCAAACGCTAGAGGAGAATAAAACAAACTCTCATTAACTGGGCCTTGGCAGAATACAAGCCAGATGGTCTCTCTCTCTCTCTCTTTATCTCCCCATAACAATCTCTGGGTGTCTTCTTAACCCATCTCTTGTTAAGTCCACCTTTAGGTACACTATGTAAAATTGTCCAAGTTCAGTTTTTATTGTTTTTATAGTTCATCTTTTCTCTGCTTACCTTCAGTAGTTGTGCTCTGACATGCGCCTCAACCAGGTGGCTCTTCCGTAGATTTCCCACCCTCCACATCATGCACAGTTTTCCGTCTCTCAGGGCCACCACAGCAGTATCAGAGAACACCAGAGTCTCGTTGCGCTTCTTGGGCTTGGAAATCTTCGCCATGACTGCCCCAATGATGAAGGCGTCAATAATGCAGCCCACGATGCACTGCAAAACGACCGCCAACACCGCCAGGGGACATTCTTCGGTCACGCTTCTGAATCCGTAACCGATGGATGTCTGCGTCTCCAAG
This sequence comes from Poecilia mexicana, assembly GCF_051168715.1. Taxonomy (NCBI): domain Eukaryota; kingdom Metazoa; phylum Chordata; class Actinopteri; order Cyprinodontiformes; family Poeciliidae; genus Poecilia; species Poecilia mexicana. The sequence continues at coordinate 14,466,388 of NW_028263385.1, forward strand.
GAGAACAGGAAGGCTGCCATGAAGCTGTTTACTTGAAGGAAGCATGGCTCCTCTACCACTGTATCTCTATCAGACTCTCCCCCGGAGCCGGATTCTCCTGACCCAGGAGAAGAACCGGAACTGGGGGTGATCTGAATGGAGAGGTCACCGTGTGCAGAGGCAATGAGCCAGAAGGCAAAGCCAAAGAGAAGCCAGGAAAGAATAAAGGAGAGCGTGAAGATGACCAGCATCCAGCGCCATCGTACATCCACACACGTGGTGAAAAGGTCGGTGAGGTACCGCTGGCCCCTCTCGCTCATGTTGACGAAGGTGACGTTGCAGCGTCCGTCCTTGCCCACAAAGCGTTGTCGGGACCGGCGGTTTGAGCGCTTGGTGCGTCGCCGGCTGGTAGTGGAGGGGGAAGACAGGGAGTCCCGGTCTGCTGAAGAACGTCTTTCCCCTCTCCCACCTCCACTACCGCCTTTGGTATACCTTGGACCTGGACACATTCCTCCTGCTCTCACTCTGCTTTCTCCTCCCGCATCTCCACCAGCTGGCTCACCGGCAGCACTCTGCGTCTGTGCGTTGTTCGTGTTGCACTGAAGAGGTAGAGCTTTGCCATTGAGGGCATGGATTGGAGAGGAGCTGGTTGGGCTTCCTGACCCGGTTGGACTGTCTCCTGCCCTTGCACTTTGTGCTAGCCTCATGACTTCCTCCTCCTCCACTGGCCCATCCACCACAGCACTGAAGCGACGTTTGACACGTGCCGCTCCCATCATCTGAAGTGAAATCTCTGTATATCTCAGTGTGGCTTGTATCGTCAGTAGGTTTATTCAGGGGTTTTACCCTCAAAGTCCTCCAGTCTTTCTTAAAAAATGAGATGTTTGCGGTCCAAACAAAGAAAACCAATCCAAACAGGCATTTGATTCATCATCCACAACCGGTTGTTTGGTTCTCCAAAGTATGTAATTGTTCAGTTGTACAGAAAAAGTAGAGTCTTGTGTAATTATATTCGTTGGTAGACCCAATCTTTGAAGTAAATACAATCAGATAATCTGAAGGGAAGGTTGTCAAAAGCAAGCCAAGGAGTCTCTATTTTGGGATTGCGCTCATGCGAAAGTTCATTCCGGGTGTTTCAGGGGAGAACTGACCTCAGTATGCAACACAAGAGCATGCAGGGTCGGTTATGTTCAGCTTAAACCAATGAGAAGAAGGTTTAGAGGTTTTGAGCAGGCATCATTTGATGAAGAATATAAACTGAAACTGCATTGCAGTTGGGTAATGCAAATAGAAGCATTTTAAGATCACTAAGCTTATGATGGCATACATTTCATAACAATGCAAATAAGTGCAAAACAAAACCTATTTGACTTTTGTTTGAGCAAACTATTCCAGAAAATAACATGCAGAAAAACGGAAGTAAAAACCATGCAAAGTCTTACAATGAAAGATATTTCCAGGTTTACATCCACTTGGAATTAGCATGAGGTAAAAAAGACACAGTAGAATGAAAGTCCTGTTTTAGACCAGACATGTCATCACAAAAAAGTAAATAGAAACCATAAAAACTAAAAGTATAGCTCACTTTAACTATTTTAATAAATTGATAAGTAGGAAGGTCACTTTTGCTGTAAAAGCCCAACTGAACTGTTATACATTGGTCATCATTCCCTATTTGATCATGTCACTGCTTTCACTATTTCACATTTACTTTCTAAAAGACTACAGATCTGTTTGGTGGACATTGTGAATTTGTTTAATGTACTGACTGTTTTACTGCAAATATTAATGTTTAGATTTCTACTTCTAACGATCACCGGCAGGAGACAACACCTCAGAACGGACGTACCTCATTGCAAAACTGCATTATGACTGGGAAATCACTTAACACCTGACAAAAGTGGGGAAGAAAACAAGGAAAGATTACTATGATCTATCTCAAGAGAAACCAATAATTTTAAGTTTTAAGTGATTAATTCAAATGTAAAGCAAAGGTAAGTACACAGATCACCTTTTTAAAGTTTTCTGCATTTGAGTGCAGGTGAGAAAGCTGGCAGTGGTAGAAGATAGACAAATTACTGAAAAAATAGGCTGCCATGAAGGGCCAACATTTCTGTGGATTTAGATCTCTTAAATCCTCATTGTATGACAAAGACAGCAGAAATTGTTGTTTGAGAACAAGATAATCAGAATAAAATAAAATGCAATGTAAAAATCAACAACATGCACTAAATATTTTAAATGAATCATGAAGATTAAATTAAAACTGTTATGCAAATACACCGTGCAAATAAAAATATCCCTTTTGAATTACCTTGTTTAACCAGTTCATGCGCAATAAAGGCTCTTGGTCAAAAAATGACCCCAGAACCAAAAGTCATACCACTAAAAAATACAAAAACTACCCAAAACAACAGAGAGCAGCAGCTTTGATATTTGTGCAAAGACAAAAAAAAAATACAAGTTTATAACAAATAAAAATGGGGGAATAAATCCCTCCTGAAGTGAGAAATGACATAAGGGTTGATCTTGACTTGTGTGTTGACCTTGCTTTGTTATACATGATCAGTAAAAGCGAATTTTTGATGTGAAGGAGGGAGGATCACTGGGCAGTCTGCTGTTCGTCCCATTCCCTTTAATCAGACGCCAGCATCGGATTTGTGCTGCTCTGGTTTGGACTGTCGGGCCTGACATGCAGCCAATCTTGAAAATAAATTTGGACAAACAAAAGGAGAAGAAATGTGAGAAATGCATCAGTTAAAATACTATTTGCCAGAGAAAACTTATGAAAAACAGAGTGAAGCTCAATCAGAATTATTCTTGTTTTCATTAAATTCTTAACGACATAATATGACATAAGATTAATGACAAGGATGATGCCTACCAGTGCTCCATTGCTGGTTTCTCACATCTGCTGATTGGATTATCTTTCTGTCGTCCTAACCATGAAGAGTAAGTTCATCAAAAGGATCCATGCAGGCACAGACTGTGAAGAAAAACATTAACACTAAATCTCTCTGCTTATTTAACCTTTGCATGTTATTTTTTTTTTTAACATTTTATCACGTTACAACCAAATACCACATCATTGTGGTATTTTTAAAAGCTTTTTCTCTTTGTTGATAGAAACCAACACCAAATAGTATGATGATTCACGGTTTCAAATGCTTTTTGAATAAAAATTTGTATTTGTATTCAGACTCCCTATAAAAGGCATCAGCAATCATTCCCATTTCTCATGTTTCCCTTTGGCCCAGACTTACAAAATTTATTTAGAGCCACAATAGAAATCTTTGAAACTAAATGGCTTAATTTTTTTTAAATGCCTCCAATAAGAAATTTCTTTAGCTTGTTAAATTAGAGAACAGCAATTTTATTTTTTCAATACATCTTTTATTAAATTACTATAGAAAATGACAACAAAACGTATGTAGTTTGTAATCTATCTTTTTTTGTGTGGAAACCTTGTGCAGATATTGTGTGATGTACATGGTGAAAAGCAGATGTGTGATTATAGTGGATGCTCAGGAGTCAGCTGACATTAAAATGCCACTAACTTTAATTAGAGCAGTTTCAGTGGAGCTTATGAAAGCCAAACAGAAATTTATCAAACGTCTCATGTTTTTCCATAAAATAAATGAACTGCTCTGCCAATACTTTTCAAGACTTTTTGATATAAAAGGCATCTAACCCAAAGCTTTCTACCACATTTGCTGTGTCTCCTACATGGTCTGTGAAAAACTATGTGGCTGTAATGTGATAAATGTGAGAAGTTTGTAAAAGTCTTACAGGGAGCACAACACCGACCATTTGACAGACAGAGTTTGAGGCTTAGTTGGCAGAAGACTGAGATTGGGGCTGAGATGAAGAACCAGGACAAACTGTCTCCAAGAGATGATTAGGGGGTGATGAGACGGTGTTGATGTGCGAGGGATTACAGCTGCACTCCTGACTTGTGTAATGCTCACAGCAGGGTTTGCTAATCCTCAGCCCACTTGCATAACAAATAAAACATAAAAAAACCAAACTTATGGTATATATTAACATGCACCAGATTTAACTTAAGAAAAAAAAAATTGAATAAAAGAGTCTGGTTAAAACAGGCAATGTAAGGTGAATTAACACACAAAATAAGAGTCATAAGAAGAACAACCCAGTTGCAGAGATGCAAGTTATTAAAAAACACAAATTTTATGCTTAATACTTAAAACTGTATCACTGTGGTTCTATAAATGCAATAAATACTTAAAAAGACTTGGGTTCAAAAGTTGAATTGAAAAAAAAAAGTATTGATTTAGAGTGATGGCAGCGTAAAACTGCTTAAATATTTACACTGTCAATAAAATGTCTTCGTTTTGAAGTCTTAACTTTTATAAAATAGTAGCAATTTCATGGCCAGCAGTAATTACTTAAAAAAAAAAACCCCGTATGAACAAATGCACGAGGAGGCTGTTATGACCTTGGTGTCGGAACTATCCTTCCATCCAGGAAACTGCCAAATAAACAATCTCTCAGGTCTGCAATCTGCCACTGGACAACCAGCAGGAGTGGTTGGAGGAGGTGATGAGGGACGATCATGCGTTTGTGTACAGCATTGGCGCTTTGAGAGCGTCCTGCTGCAACAGCTTATCGTGTCAAGGTGGCAAATATCTCAAACGATTCCAGACACAAGAACATTCATGGAAGGGTACATTGGAAAATTGTTCAAGAGAAGCTGATGTGAATCAAGCCATAAGGGAAAGAGTCAGAAGAAAAAATGTTAAAGTAATATGTTTTTCTTCCTGTTGTCATATTTTGTTTCATTTGTTGATGAAATTAGGAGCTAACAATACTTCATAAATCTGTACACATTTCATCATTGTACAACTGATCAGCTTAACTAACAAAAAATACTATTAACTAATGGTTAATTGCTATTATTATTATCTTATTAGTTGATACCAAAAAGAAGGATCAGTTCAGCCTCTAGTCTTTTTATGGTCCCTTTCAAAAAACACTTTGAGGCTGGACTAAGGTGGGATAACATAATTTCATTGTACCAAGAGATCTGTGATCAGATCTGGTTAAATACACCTGGATCCAATAGTAACTCATTAGAGGCCTAAGAAGAACATTAACCTACTGAGGAGGTTGTTACTACCACCAGAGAGAGAACTAAAACATGCAGGATGCCGGCCCTCCAGGACCGACTTTAGACACCACTGCCTTAAGGTATCTGCTAGAAATCAAAGGTGAATTATCACTGTAATTTCAATTATACCTAAAGAGAAAAACACAAAAGTATGACTTCATGAGGATGTTTCAAATTTAAAGTTTTGAATTAGCTGCCAAATATCACCAAATCATTAAATAGGATGCTTTAAAAAGCAGACCGAATGGTGATAATGAATATAGAAAAGGTAATACAAAGCATATGGTAATTTCTTTCTTTCTTTTTTTTGTTGCATTTTCATATCTTAGCAGATTCATAGTTGAATTAAAAAAATTTTTCTTGAAATTTACTTCTGAAAGAAAACATAAGCATCACCTTGTGTTTATTTGACTTTTTTATTTGTTTCTTGGTTGCTTTGGAAAAACTTTTTTTTTTTTAGTTTTTTTTTTAAAGGGTACATCTTTTACATATTTTTAAAAAGATTTATCCAGATTATAATGATTTTATACACCAAAAATCATGTTTAAGAGCTGCTGAACTGGTTTTGAATAAGCTCCATTTAGCACTCTGTTTTATGCTAATGTTCATTTACTTAATCTGTCACAAGGCTTTATATTCAAACAGTTTGACTTAATGCATATTTACAAACTGTTTGAAGTATTTGATTGTTTTAAATAGGCTGATGAAGGAAGAGTTGACTCGACAAGCAGGCACACATGTAAAACACAGAAGAGTGAAGCCACAATGGAGACATCAATACCTAATATTGATCAGTGAAGGTCAGAAACCAGGCCACATATCGGCTATCTGTCTCTCAGAGTCACATGGCTCACATTTCCCTTCATCTCTTTTAAGTTTAGCTAACCTATGCAATTTCTCTTCACAAATCAGACACTTTTTGTGCTTCATAAACACAATGCAAGACTCAAACATCTAAAATAAAATGAATAAACATGAAATCTTCAAAGTCCCCTCACTGCAGTCTGTTTAAGAATTATAACAGGAACTTCCATTAAATGGAAATTGTGGCAGTGGTATCTTGCTTTATTCTTGTAAAAGACTAATATACCCATAATGCCAGAGTTCATGAGGATCCCAGGTGATATGAATGCTTATGTAACCAACAAAAAGACTAAAATCCTGTCAGTACTTAATCTAAATACCCCCAAATATACAGAGTCAAAAATCTTTATGCTAGACTAAGATTAGTCTAATTAAAGGTATAAAGGGAGTTGGCAACTTAAAAAAAAAACACATGCTGGCACAAATGCTTTTCTCCACATCTCACAATAAACACAAACAAGAAGTCATGTTGGCATCTGTTCTTAATCTGTTAATTGAAACTATTTCTGCTGCTGCGTCTCCCTCAGAGATAAAGACAGAGTTTTAATCCGTAGGGGGTTAAGATGCTGCAGGTTGCAATGTGTTAGTTAAAACTCTACACAATTCTAAGAAGATGCCCAAAGCACAAAAATGAATAAAAGCAAACACATTGAGAAATATTGCACTATTTAGATTTCATTTGAATATTACAAATAACTTACATGGCACTCGTTGTTAAATTACTTGAAGGTTTCCTTACAAAGATTATGAGTAAAAGGTTTCTAACTTCCCAAAATATGTTTATGAAGTTTGTTATACTCAACATAAACATTCATTCTGTATGTTTTTTTAATAATGCCATAATTTCTGAACTTATCCCAACTGCTCAGTTTTAGCTTGTCCCAAAAATTTTATTCCACCCTAAAACTTTTTTACCTTCAAAACTGGAGCGATGAAGGATTCATGCAGCACTACATCATCTTTTTTCCAACACCTTCAACTATGTGGCCTTAGTTTAGATGCCTTGAGTATTTATACCCATTGAACTTTTACACATTTTATCACATTACTTTCTCCATCTTTAATGTATTTGACTGAGATTTTATGTGACAGACCGACACAAAGTCCTAGTGATAGAGAAAGGGAGGAAAAGTGATCTTTTTCAATTATTTTTGCAAATAAGCTCAGAAGAATGAAGCTTTCAGCCCCTTTTGGTTATACTTTGTAGTATTTTACTTTCACAGCTGTGAGTATTTTGAAGGTCTGTCAGCTTTGCAAATCTAAAGGGATTTTTCTTTGTCCATTCTTCTTTGCAACATAGTTGAAGCTCAGTCAAGTTGGACAGAGAAAGTTGCAAACCTCACTTTTCAAGCCTGGAAACAGATTTTTAGTTGAACCCATCAATGGACTTGGACTAGTTCTTTAAATATATGCATTTTCTTTGAATTAAACAATTCAAGTTATGGCTCAGATTGTATCTTTAGAGTCAATTTCCTGCTTCCGTTTCAGGACTTTTACAGAATAGTGTGTTTTCTTTTAAGATCACCCTGTATGTATCTCCATCCATCTTCATACAAAATCTGACCAGCTTCCCTGTCCTTAACATAGAAAAGCATCACCATCATGACAATCTTTCCCGGTGAGAATCATATGTTCAGGGTGATGCGCAGGGCTAGTTTCCAATCCAAATACAAATGCATGCCTCACTTTTCAGATTTAAGTTTGAAAAAAAACTTGATAAGTATGAATAATTTATTTCCCTTCATATGTATGCACTACTTTGTGTTGCTCTGTTACATTTTCTTCCTATGAAACATATTGAGCTTGCAGTGCTAATGTAACAAAATACAAAAAAAAAAAAAATACTAAATGCTAAATGAAAAAAGTCAAGCCTTTTTTGCTGCCTACAGCAGTTTGATAATTAATGGGAAGATCATGTGTTGTTGGCAAAACTGATCAAGAATTAAAACAACAACAAAAAAAGCATTATAAGACCATCTCCAAGCTGTGTTTGGGAAATTATTCAATATTTTTCACAAGTGGAATACATTTAAGGAGGTTGCAGGGTTTCCTTCAGAAAACTTGCTAAGCCCAATGGTTGGGCGCTAGAGTAGTCAGTCATCCAGCGGCACACCGTGTTTCTGAGTTAAGAAATGTTTAAAGTTGACAGGAAATTTGAAAATATCACTCAATAATAAAGTGTTGTTG